>NC_057347.1:44402806-44567806 GCF_016509475.1 Prionailurus bengalensis
TTCAGCTCTGTCCCCCACCCCAATTCTTCAGAAAAGGGAGAGGGTCTGGAAATGGAGTGAATCATTGATTATGCCTATGTGAGGAGGTCTCCATAAAATCCCAATAGTATGGGGTTTGGGGAGTTTCCAGGTTGGTGAACACATCTACATACCAGAAAGGTAACTGACCCAACTCCACAGGGACAGAGCTGCCATGCTTGGGATGTTCCCAGACCCCCCAGACCCTATGTATCTCTTCGTCTGACTGTTCATTTGTATATTTTATCATATCCTTTAATAAACTGATAAATGTTAAGTGTTTCCCTAAGTTCTGTGAACTATTTTAGGAAATAATTGAGTCCAAGGGAGAGAAAGTCATGGGAACCTCCAATTTATAGCCAAGTTGGACAGAAGTTGTAGGTAACCTGGGGACCTACTACTTGTGGTTGGCATCTGCAGTGGAGGGGGAGCAGTCTCATGGGACTGAGCCCTTAACTTGTGAGACCTGATGCCATCTCCAGGTAGATAGTGTCAGAATTGCGTTAAATTGTATGACACTCAGTTGGTGTTGCAGAGAATTGCTTGGTGGGAGAAAACCCCCCAAATATCTGGTGTCAGAGTGCTGTAAGTGTGGCCGTAAAGTGAGAGTAAAGAAGAAACACAGGAGGAGGACTGAGTTTTTTCCTCCACAAGTGATGATACTGAGTTGTATGAGAGTTCAGAGGTGAGCTATTTCATTCATTCAATGAAAGTTTATTAAGCATTGTTGCTTGCTAGACAGTAAGTATAAAGATAAAAGAGCTTACGGTCTGTCAAGATGACAAACAACGCGAATTCCAATTGTTAAATACCAACACAGAGGTAAACAGAGTGTTATGGGAACGTATACAATAGGTACCCAACCCACACAGGGTTGGATAGGGTAGTCAGAGAGGCTGTTTGGAGGAGATGCTGTTGGAGTTGAGTCTTGAAATATGAATAGGAACTAGCCAAGAATTGCGGGTACAGGGAAAGGGGCTGAAAGGAGTTAGGAAGGAATGTTCAGTATGTACAAAGTACAGAAGAACAAAGCTCATGGAGAAGCCAAGGAACTCTAGTCCAGTAGGACTTACAGCATTGGATCTCAGACTGATTTACATCAGAACTACCTAGGAATTTGTTAAAAACCCAGAATATCTGAATCATGGCCAAGGGGTGTGTGTGTGTGTGTGTGTGTGTTTAACAAGCTTTACAGTTCAGGTTGATGTTTGACTATCAACTTGATGGTGCATAGTGGTGGAAGGAGTGGGAAAAGAAAGAAATGAAGTGGCCATATAGTCAAGAGCAGATCCAGAAGGGTTTTGTTTTTATCTTTGTTGTTCTCTGAGCAACAGAGTTTGAATTTTATCTTGAAGGCTCTAGGGAGTCATTGAAGAAGTCAAATTTGAAAAGTGACATGACTAATTTTGCACTTTGTAATGGGCATTATGATAGCAGTGTTAAGAAAGAGCAGAGGGGGGCAAGATTGGAAGCAAGGAGACATTTTAGAAGGCATGCAAGAATTCAGGTTAAAAGTAATGAGTGTTGATGTAAGGCATTGGCTCCAGGGATGGGAAGAAGGGAACAGATATGAGTTCTAGGAGGCAGAACTTCTTCATTGTTTGGTTAAGTTAGGGAAGGAAAAGAGAGAGGAATTGAGAATGATTAACAGACTTCTGGTTTGGGAGACATTTCATGGTGATGTCTTTTTTTTTTTTTTTTTAAGTGTATTGATTTATTTTTGAGAGAAAGAGCGTGAGCTGGCTAGGGGCAGAAAGAGAAGGAAAGAGAGAATCCCAAGCAGGCTCCATCCTCTCAGCGCAGAGCTGATGTGGGGCTCAAAGTTATGAACCATCAGATCATGACCTGAGCCAAGATCAAGAGTCGGTCACTTAACCGACTGAGTCACCCAGGCACCCAAGTGATGCATTTTAATAAGCTGGGGAATATAGGAGGAGGCTTTAATAAGCTGGGGAATTCAAAGATGAATTCAGCTTAGGATATATTGTGTTTGATGAAGGGCATGATGGAGGGAAGAGATTGAAATGAGAATAGATAAATCTAAATTCCTTCACAAAATGCACAAGGCCTTTTTAAATCTAGTTCCCGTTACTGGACCTGTTAAGATTAACCTTTGCCCACAAACTTTCTGACACATTTTTGTAAGGTTTCAAGACACTTAATAGACACAAATAGAATAATTTAAACTAAATCCAAAATTAAAAAACTACTTATAGTTTCCAGAACGCATCATACTCACTTATATACATTTTCCTTATGAGTCTTTCTGTCAACCTTCAAATATGCAGCCAAGTCAGTAAAAATGTAACCTCCTTGAAGCTTTTCTTAATTCATTCAGTTAGATGTGGAAGACTTTTACATTTCAATAACATGACGTGTTTAGCATCATTGAGACAATTTTGCTTTATAACTGTTTGAGAAAAGTGATATTATTTTGGAAAAATTTCCATGAAAATTATCAGGAGAGGATACATTTTGAGCATTTGGTTACTGATGAAAAATGAATACTTAAACTGTAAACAAATTTAAAGTATTCTGTGGGGAGAACAGGTTAAATATTTAAAGCCATAATACAATGTGAGGTAGGTGGAAAGATCAAATGAGAAACATATGTTTTTGTTTGGGTTTCCACTTCTTACTTTGACCTACATCACAGTATCTCATTTATTTTGTAGGTTCTTCCAGCTAACAGGAAAAATAAAAGTACTTGCATATTTCTGAATATACAATATATACATATTGCTTTAAAAAAGTTTAACAGGAGGGGTGCCTGGGAGGCTCAGCATCAGACTTCAGCTCAGACCATGATCTCACCATTCTTGAGTTTGAGCCCCGTGTCAGGCTCTGTGCTGACAGCTCAGAGCCTGGAGCCTGCTTCGGATTCTGTGTCTCCCTATCTCTCTGCCCCTTCCTCCCTCTCTCTCTCTCTCTCTCTCTCTCTCTCTCAGAAATAAAATAAAAACATAAAAAAATTAGTAGGAACTACACTACCACTGAGTAGGTGGTCATTTTTAAAGTTTGCCCCTAGATGAATCTTCAAGTTTCTTGTTTTCAATTGTTTAAAAAGTAAGGAATTGTTAGGCAAATAGTCATTGGTTTACATTAAAACTGATTTCCCAGAAATGCTCATTCTTTTAACCAATTAATTGTGAAAATTAATTCCTTTCAGATATATGTTATGAAACCCAAAATAACAGTTTAAACTGAGATTTGGGGGCGTTGATTTATAATAAAATGATTTTGTTTTAAAAAGAAGATGCAAATTAATCCAGTTATTGTTATTGCTTGCCTCATCTTAATTTTTTACTCTTTTATTTAAATTTTGTGTTTACCTCTTCTGTCTTCAATATAAAGTAATACACCAGTAAAGAAAGTGGTGAAAATAAATAAGAGAATATGATAAAAATAATTTGTAATAACATTAGTCATTACTTTTATATATCTAGCGCATCCAATTATCCTAGTTCTTTTTTCTCTGCATCCATTGTGCAAATTGACACTAGACACTTCAAACTAGATTCATACTTAGAGTCTGTGAAAACTTCGTAGAGTGTTCATTAAAGAAGGATGTAAATACAACTGTCAAAAACCACAGAAAGTTCAGAGCCATGTCGAGAAAGAAGTTGCTGCAGCTGAGGTTAAAAAGGTTGTTGCCTGTTTTCTCCTCTATGGTTTTATGGTTAACTGGCTCACATTTAGGTCTTTCACCCACTTTGAGTTTATTTTTGTGTATGGTGTGAGAGAGTGGTCCAGTTTCATTCTTCTGCATGTTACTGTCCAGTTCTCCCAGCACCATTTGCTAAAGAGACTGTCTTTTTTCCATTGGATACTCTTTCCTGTTTTGTCAAAGATTAGTTGGCCATACACTTGGGGGCCCAATTCTAGGTTCTGTATTCTATTCCATTGGTCTATGTGTCTGTTTTTGTGCCAATACCATACTGTCTTGATGTTTATAGCTTTGTAGTAGAGCCTGAAGTCTGGGATTGTGATGCCTCCTGCTTTGGTTTTCCTGTTCAACATTACTTTGGCTATTCAGGGTCTTGTGTGGTTCCCTACAAATTGAAACATTGTTTGCTCTAGCTCTGAGAAGAATGCTGGTGCAATTTTGATTGGGATTGCCTTGAATGTGTAGATTGCTTTGGGTAGTATCGACATTTTAACAATATTTGTTTTTCCAATCCATGAGCGTGGAATGTTTTTCCACTTCTTTGTGTCTTCTTCAAGTTCTTTCACAAGTTTTCTATAGTTTTCAGTATATAGATCTTTTACATCTTTGGTTAGGTTTATTACTAGGTATTTTATGGTTCTTGGTGCAATTGTAAATGGGATTGATTTCTTGTTTTCTCTTTCTGTTGTTTCACTATTGGTGTATAGAAATGCAACCAATTTCTGTACATTGATTTTATATCCTGTGACTTTACTGAATTCATGTATCAGTTCTGGCAGCTTTTTGGCGGAGTTTTTCGGGTTTTCCATGTAGTGTATCATGTCACCTGCAAAAAGCCAAAGTTTGACTTCTTCTTAGTCAATGTGGGTGCCTTTTATTTCATTTGCTGTCTGATTGCTTAAGCTAGGACTTCCAACACTCTGTTAAATTACAGTGATGAGAGTTCCAAAAGCAAGGGAAATAAAAGCAAAAATGAACTATTGTGACTTCATCAAAATAAAAAGCTTCTGTACAGCAAAGGAAACAATCAACAAAACTGAAAGGCTACTGATGGAATAGGAGAAGATATTTGCAAATGACATATCGGATAAGGGGCTAGTATCCAAAATCTATAAAGAAGTTACCAAACTCAACACATGAAAAACAAATAATCCTGTGAAGAAACAGGCAGAAGACACAAACAGACACTTTTCCAAAGAAGACATCCAGATGGCCAACAGACACATGAAAAGATGCTCAACATCACTCATCATCAGGGAAATATAAATCAAAACCACACTGAGATACCACCTCACACAGGTCAGAGTGGCTAAAGTTAACAACTCAGGAAACAACAGATGTGGGTGAGGATGTGGAGAAATGGGAACTCTCTTGCACTTGTTGGTGGGAATGAAAACTGGTGCAGCCTCTCTGGAAAACAGTGTGGAGGTTCCTCAAAAAATTAAAAGCAGAATACCCTACGACCCAGCAATAGCACTACTAGGAATTTATCCAAAGGATACAGGGGTGCTGATTCATAGGGGCAAATGTACCCCAATGTTTATAGCAGCACTATCAACAATAACCAAATTATGGAAATAGCCCAAATGTCCATCAACTGATGAATGGATAAAGAAGATGTGGTTTATATATACAGTGGAATACTACTCGGTAATGAAAACAAATGAAATCTGCCCATTTGCAACAACGTGGATGGAACTGGAGGGTATTATGCTAAGTGGAATAAGTCAGTCAAGGAAAGAGAGATATATGTGTACACTCATATGTGGAATTTGAGAAACTTAACAAGAGATCATAGGGGAAGGGAAAGGGAAAAAATAGTTTCAAACAGAGAGGGAGGCAAACCATAAGAGACTCTTAAATACACAGAACAAACTAAGGATTTATGGGGGGATGGGGATCAGGGGAAAGTGGGTGATGGGCATTGAGGAGGGCACTTATTGGGATGAGCACTGTATGTTGTTGTATGTAAGTGATGAATCATGGATTCTATTCCTGAAGCCAAGAGTATACACTGTATACATTGAATGTTAGCTAACTTGACAATAAATTATACTAAAAAAAACACACACACAGAAAGTTGTCCTCTCTCTTTTCTTACAGCTTCTTAAGTTATGAAGGTAAAACAAAATGCAATTAGAATAATCCACTAAGATCTTTATTTGCCACCTACCATTCTCTGAATGCCTGCTGATCAAAGTTTTTAACTGCAGATTTTCCTTGATAGACTGGAATGAGGAAAGTTTCTGTCTACTGTCAATGCTCCAGCTGCCACAGGGGGATAAATATAGAACCGATCAAATTAAAATTTGGCAATATGGAAGTAAAAAAATGTATCTGATCTGTCCCAAAGAGTTGTTATTTGCATGGAAATAAAATCATCTGTTCATTTGAATTCACTTAATTCATTGAATCACATTCAATATATCACACATTGAATTCATTGAACCACATTCAATATATCATACAAAAAGGAAATATTGTGTTTGAGGGCATGGAGTGGACACGGAGTTGAAGATGTGCAGTAGACAATGGTCTAGCCTAGAAATAGAAACTTGAGACTCAGCAACATACAGTTTGTAGTTACAAGAGAATTCAGGAATGGTTTATAGAGTGCAACAAGAAGAGGGCCAAGGACATTGAAATGCTAACATTTAAGTAATGGTGGAGAAAGAATAGTTTATAAAGGACGTAACAGGAAGTAACTAGAATGAACGGTAGGAGAGAAACCAAAAGAAAGCTACAGCAACAAAACAGAGAAAAAAGAGTTTGAAGGAGGAAAGTATTAGATAAGACCAACAAATTAAGAAGTATTCATTAATTTGGGAATGAAAGAGGAAAGTATTAAATAAGACCAAAAAAAAGTATTCATTGATTTGGCAATAAATAGTTAATGGGTGAACTTGGTAAAAGCAGTTTTGAGAGGGTGAAAGCTAGATAAGACCAGTTTGATGTGTGAATGACAATATGATTATGATGAATAAGAACATTTTTTTCCAGATAATAGTTTGGGAAGGAAAGGAAAAGGAAAGAGTAGTGGTTAGAGGGTATCATCTAGGTTCAACAGAAGGCTTTTTAGAAATCTAGACTTAGGAGCTGGTTTTGACATGAATAGGATTTAAATAGGCAGACTGTAGATTGCATTTAGGACAAAAGTTTACATAGCTAGAAAACCATAAGATGCTTTAAGGGGCAGCAAGAGAACCGATTTAGCTCACTGTGGAAGTACTTTATGTTTCTTGAATCTACTAATTTTTCTTTGTTCTGTTTTTGTCTTCATAGAAAAGGGAGATACTTCTCTAAAGACTGCCCTTTTAGCACTGAAGAGCATTAAGCGTTTTCGAGATTTTAGAGGTGAGAATAATTAGGAAGTTTTGAACACAGTTAGAATATAGGAAATTTTTAGCTAGTTGTTGAAAAGTGATGGACTACTTACATCAACATATAACTAATATGCTACAAGATTAAATGAATGGTATACATTAAGTATTTTGGGTATTCAGATGAAGGTGAGCTTCCTGTGTTCATGTAAGTCTAGTTTGAAACATTATAAGTTTGTAATTGGAGCAAATAATATGTCTTCTAACAAGGTTGCCAAAAATACGTGACCCTAAAAATGTTTTAATAAATTTAAGGTTTTTGATTAGGTAATACATTCACACAGATCATAAATAAAAAAGTATTGGAGCACTGGGTGGCTCAGTTGGTTAAGCGTCCGACTTCGGCTCAGGTCATGATCTCACAGTTCATGGGTTCAAGCCCAGCATCAGGCTCTGTGCTGACAGCTCAGAGCCTGGAGCCTGCTTTGGATTCTGTGTCTCCCTCTCTCTCTGCCCCTCCCCTCCTCATGCTCTGTCTCTCTCTGTCTCAAAAATAAAAATAAAACATTAAAAAAAATTTTTTAAGTAAAAATAAATAAAAAAGTATTTAAAGATACACAATGAAAATCTCCTTCTTGCCTGGTCTATTCAGTTCCTATTCCTTTTCCCCAGTAACTAATAAGTAACTAGTTTCTTTTTTTTTTTAATTTTTTGTTAATGTTTTATTTATTTTTGAGACAGGAAGTACTTAGATCATTCGAGAAAATATGAATATATGTATGTATATATATGTATGAATATATATATATATATATACATATCCCTCCCTCACTTTTTATGTGAGAGCATGATATGTACATTGTTCTGTATCCTTGATTTTTTAATACAGTAATATATTTTGGATATTTGTTCATATCAGAATATAAAGGCCTTTCTCATTCCTTTTTATAGTTGCATAGAGAACATGTGAATTCTCATTCTGATGGAAATTTATTTTTTTAATTTATTTTTATTTTTAAAAAAATTTTTTGTTTATTTATTTTGGAAAGAGAGAGAGAGGCAGAGTGTGAGCAGGGGAGGGGCAGAGAGAGACGGAGACACAGAATCCGAAGCAGGCTCCAGGCTCTGAGCGGGCAGCACAGAGCCCAACATGGGGCTTGAACTCATGAACCGTGAGATCATGACCTGAACCAAAGTCAGACGCTCAACTGACTGTGCCACCCAGGCACCCCTGATGGAAATTTGTATATTTAACTTATTGGGATCAGTGATCCTTCCAACTTGAATCTTTGTTTTATCGATTGTGGTACCAAGAAACATTTTGCAGTGTCACATGATAGATGCCCTGTGTGAATTATCTAACTTTTGAGTATAATTTTGAAAATATCTAACTCACTTTAAAAATGAGTTAATTGCCTAATGTTTTATGAACTTACCAAAACTCTTCTTTAACTCTTATTTTCAGTATTAAAAGTATCTTAGGGGGCGCCTGGGTGGCGCAGTCGGTTAAGCGTCCGACTTCAGCCAGGTCACGATCTCGCGGTCCGTGAGTTCGAGCCCCGCGTCGGGCTCTGGGCTGATGGCTCAGAGCCTGGAGCCTGTTTCCGACTCTGTGTCTCCCTCTCTCTCTGCCCCTCCCCCGTTCATGCTCTGTCTCTCTCTGTCCCAAAAATAAATAAACGTTGAAAAAAAAAAATTTAAAAAAAAAAAAAGTATCTTAGGGTCAAAAGTACATAGTTTTATTTCATAGTCTCTAAAGGTATACTTTATTTTCTTTGGTTTCAAATAATATCATTAATGGTTGGCAAATAATATTTTTGCATAGTGTTTGATGTTTTACCAAACACTTTCACATAATTTATTTTTTTATAATTATTCTTTTTAAAAAAATATTTATTTATTTTGAGAGGGACAGAGACTATGAGCAGAGGAGGGACAGACAGAATCCAAAGCAGTCTCCAGGCTCTGAGCTATCAGCACAGAGCCTGATGCAGGGCTCAAAATCACAAATTCACAAATCGTCATGAGATCATAACCTGAGCCGAAGTTGGACGCTTAACCGACTGAGCCACCCAGACGCCCCTCACATAATTTATTTTTTAACTATTCTTTATGACTATCCTGTTAAGTAGAAATCTTACAATAAAGAAAGAGAAAAGTGAAGTTCGAGGAAATTGTACCTTACCTAAGACCCCACAGCAAGTGTTGGACTCCATGTACAGATATTTCTTTTAGTGTATTATAGTTTAATGGTTCAGTTTCAAAATTCCTTTAATGCTATAACTTACCGATTAATATTATCATGATCAGCACACATATATTGAACACAAAAATAGGCATAAAGTAGGCCGTGAGAAATCTTAAAATCTAGATGAAAAGATAGGTCATTGACATAAAAATATAACTAGTATTCTGTAAGGGCAAATTAGTGATGCATATTATTTTAAGAGTTTAGGTGAAGATTAGATTCCTATGAAAAAAATGGAGGAACTGTGAAGGAAGGGTAGCATTTTGGTTGATAGTTAGCGGGAAAGCCAGAAAACATTGACACCTAGAGATTTAAAAGGGAAGAAAAGATCAGAGGTGTAAGTAGGATTTGAAAGATAAGTAATGAGAGATAGTTGGTAGGTCTACATTGGAGGAGATGTTAAATGTTTTGCTCAAAACAGGTCTCAATATAGTGTTTGGGCAAGAGAGTGTCAGGTACTAAGCTGTCTCTAAAGATTGATTTAACAGTGGATTGGACTAAGGAACCACTAGAAGCAGGAAGATCGTTTATTTAATCCATTCAGTCAGCAAATGAGTGACACTATGCTGGTAACCAAGACAGGTAAATACTGGTCTCTGACCCCAGAGAATTCACTGAAGAAAGACAGATGAGCAAATAAATAACTACAAATTGTGCTAAATGTTAAGGAGGAAATGTACAAGGAGGAGGTAGAGCGTTAAGGTGCAGTGACTTAATTTAAATAGGATGGCCAGGGAAACATGTTCTGACATGTGACATTTAGGCTGAAACCTACAGGCTTAGAAGGAATCAGCTGCTGGAAGAGTTGGCAGAAGCGTCTTTCAGACAAGAGGAAGAAGCTGTGAATGGTTCTAGGGTAGGAAATAACACATATGTTTAAGAAACTGAAAGGCCTTTCTGGCTGAAGTCTAGTGAAAAAAGGAGAGACTGGCAAAAGATGATGTTAGAGTGATGGTCATGGACCAGATCATTCAGATTCTTTAATGAAAATAAAGGTAAGGAATTTGAATCGAATTCAAAATATAATGGAAACCAATGAAGTGTTTTTATTTTATTTTTTTTAATGTTTATTTTTGAGAGAGAGAGAGTGAGCAGGGGAGGGGCAGAGAGAGAGGAAGGCACAATCTGAACAGGCTCCAGGCTCTGAGCTGTCAGTACAGAGACCAATGTGGGGCTCGAACTTGCGGACCACAAGATTATAACCTGAACCGAAGTCAGAGGCTTAACTGAGCCACCCAGATGCCCCCAATGAAATGATTTTAAACAACAAAGTGATATGATCAATTTAGTCACTCCCGTTGCAGTGTGGAGATTGGATTGAGAGAGGGAAAGAGTGGTATTTAATAGTATTTAGAAAAATTTGGAAATAATACAGGCCTGGGGAGGTGAGGACCTAAATAGGGTCCTCAGTATGGATTAGTAAGGAAAAATGAATGAAAGAGATATGCTAACAGGGGAAAAAACTGTGGTGTCTGGGTTTAGAGAGAAACAAATGAAAACAGAACCATGGGTTCCAACTTAGGTTAATGAAGGAATGAATCTAGTTGAAAGTATATTTATTTCAAGTTAGTAGCAATGATGGTACCTCAGAGACTATCCAGAGAAATAGGCACATGAGAAAAGCTGGAGATGTAATTTGGCCATATAATTGCCTCATGGAGGTAACAGCTGGATAACAATCAGGAGAAATAAATCTCAGAGATAATATAGAAAAGAAAAAGCAATGACCAAGACCTTCTAGCCTAGATTCTTAATCTGTTTAGTCAATTTCATTACTTTGATTGTTTTATCAATCTTTGAGTTAATGCTAATCCCCTTAAGGTAAAATGAGAAAGATTTTACCATTTTATGGATAGATGTCGCATATCATACATAAGTCACTTCTCTTTAATTGATAAATGTAATATAATTCCTGAAGAGATGTTTTTGTGGGAAGGTGTTGGAGGAAATGATTGACAGCATGATCTTACAGTTCTTCCAGAAGAATAAGAAGAGAGTAAGGAGGAAATAGGAGTTGGAAAGGATGTGGTGAAATGAATGGCTTTTTTTTTTCACTACCTACGTATTTGTGTAAATTGGGCCAATTCTTCTGAAAGAAAATTCTAAGAGGGTTCATTATTAGGATTCCGCTGAATTTTGGTTTAGAAAGATAGGATGCGGTGGAATACTATGTGGTCATTTAAAAATAATACTCCTAGAATAATATGCTGACAAGGGAAAATGTTGAAAATACATTGCTAAATGAAATGAAACTTGATATTAAAGAGTATTAAGACCAAACACTGTTAAAATGTAAATCATTAAGCACGTGGCATGGTGTGTACTCATTCTGTAATTGGAAGGAAGGAGGCTAATTAAGACGTGAGGGCAGATAGTCAGCTACCCAAATTGTACAGAGGACAGTGAAGGCTAAGATTATTAGATCTGACAAAGAAGGGGGTTGAGAAGTTATTTGCTGTTCTTTGTGATAGCAGAAGCATTGTGCTCTGCATCAGCATGTTTGACCTGTAGTCTAATGTTTTCTTCCTCATGATCTTGGACAAATCACTTCGTCTAAATATAAAATACAGGTATATGTGCTGAACTATAGATAATAGTACATGTCCTATATATTTCATAAGATTTTTTTGTGGCTGTCAAAGGAACTAATATAGAAGTACCCCATAAGTTATAAAAAGTGGTCAAATGGAAAGTAGTATCATTCCAAGAGAGCTATGGGGGCTTAAAATAGAGATTGGGTGATGAAATAGAGGCAAGAAATACTAAATTACTCATTTGAGAAGCTCAGTAATACAGAATGGAGGGAAGTAGAATAGTAGGTAGGCATGACAATAGGATAGAGGAATGGAAACATTAAGGGAGCAGAGGAGAAAATACATTAGCCAATAATCAAGTAACAATTAGTGAGTCTATTTGGTATGCATGGTAGAGATCGTAGAAGTATTATAGCACAAGGGTCTTGTGCTCACAAGGGAGGTTATGGTGAGATGAAAGAAAAAAGACATTTAGAAGATTGTATACTAGATCATGTGGCACCAGCCATAAGAGCTACAAGAATTTAAGTATAATGAGAAGAATACATCTTATATGTACTGATATTATGCCATTATTATATATAATGGTATATCAGAATGAACTATGATAATCTGGGGAAGCCTAAAGGAGCAGATGGACCTTGAACTGGTTGCTGGACTGGGGAGAGAATTTAGATGTATATTCTAGATGAGGAGACTAGCCTGCCCAAAGAAAACATATGAGAATGACTTAGATGTCTGTGAGGAATAAAGTAGAAAGATGTGGGATAGATTTGGGAATGCACAAAATCTGAATGATAAAATACCTACTTTATAACATTGCAAATTATAATATGGCTGAGTTTGTCTTTCCCCAAATACATAATGGAATTACTAACTACCTTATAGCTATCATATTTTTAGGTGTCTATTTCTAGGCAGAAAAGCTTTACCTGAATACAAAGGCAGTGTCAGCACATTTTGTACCTAGGAAGTACAGTCATCACAGTCAGAAGTTATAAATCCATATTCCAAAGTGCTAAATTCAGATTGATTATATACTATTAGAGAATAAATACGGGTTTTTCCTAGACAGAATACGTAACTACTTAAAGTGATAGGAAGGATAGTTAACCTCTAAAAAAAAAGCTCTCTAGGATCTTTCACAGCATCAGAAATTACTATCATTAAGACATTCTTTTGTATTACCTATCTTAGGCCACTATTAAAGTATTGTTATTAAATAAGAAGGAAACTGACACGGAGGGGGAAGCAAAGCTCTCTCTTCTGTTAACATTGGTTTCCAATTATTAAAAAAAATAACAATTCTAGGTTGATGGGGGGTGGGAGGGAGGGGACGGTGGGTGATGGGTATTGAAGAGGGCATCTTTTGGGATGAGCACTGGGTATTGTATGGAAACCAATTTGACAATAAATTTCATATATTAAAAACAATAACAATTCTATCAGCAGATTAATTAGCTGTTACTTGTGTATACCAAGGTTCTCAGCTTTAAGTACAAGAGAATCAGTATAAGACAAATTAAGTTTAATAAAGGGATGGGAAAGAGGCAGATTTGAGGTGGCAGTGACTAGGGGCAGCAGAGAGACCCCTGGACACATACAGAAAGGATGTAAGAAACTTGAGAGGCAAAGATAGATGGACAGAAGGAGACAGATATCAAGACTTAATTTCTACTATGAGTTTGCCCTATAAGTGATCTATTTTGTAGGTATACAATGAGAGTTAGATGTGTATGTACCTCAAGAGAGTATTTAAGGTGAATGCTTAAAAAATGCTAGGTATCTATATTAGTTTTTTGAATCATAGTTTAAGCTAATTGTTTAGAATTTGCATCTAAACTGAAAGTATTTTCTCCTGATAGAGGTTAATGAACTTGCAAAGGCGTTAAACAAAGTCACCAATGAAAAAGTTGTTGTTGATGATATAAAACCTATACTGAAAGGCTTGGGGATTTATTTGCCAGAGGAAGAATTGCAGGAGATGCTTACATCCATTTCTCTTGATAGTAAGTATTTCTTTTCTGAGTCATTTATTACATATCACACTCGTGTTTACTTTCACTTATAAACCCACAGAGCTGATTGATTAGGAATCAAATGCAATGAGTTCAACAACATTAGATTTTCCCTATTAGGCTTGGGTGAGAATTTGCTTTGGATTAGTCTCATATTGAATTATCCTAGGGATGTATAATCTTCCTGTCTTCATCCCATCGCTTTGCCTCCTGAGGTTTGAATCATACGTTTTTATTGGACAGGAGCTGTGCAGCTCTCTCAAGCCTTAGTGTGCAGGGCCAAGCCTTAGTGTGGTGACACACACTTACCAGTTTGGTTTCCCCACAGTCCTCAAAGGGCTACAGTGGTGTTTTTGGAATCCTGCCAGTGGGAGGTTTAACTTACATGCAGAGCAAAGGGGTACTTTTCTTCTTCTTCAGTTCCAAATACATGGCTAATAAAAAACAAAAGATGCACACTTCCTTTACTAATATATCTTTGCTTATAAGTATATATATAGTCTCCATTAGGTATTTCGGTTGGGGTTTGGTTTATGGTACTTGTAGGGAATATCTTCTTCCCTCGAAACATAGATAGTGGTAGTAGGACTTGTAATGCTGAAAAATTCAGAGAATGTCATACCAGAGAGGAAACATACCAAAAAACAATGGTCCCAAGTGGTTAAAATATATGTAAAATTCATAAAACACTCATTGGCTCTACAACAAAAAAGACTGCAAGAGTTATCATAATCATGTTCCTTTTTATAGTCTGAGGTGTGTTTAGCAGAATCAGAGTTAGAAAACAGGACTAACTTGGTTCTGAAGATTTGGTAAGCATGCATATCTTTTGACCTCATCCCTTTGTATCTTTGGGTGAAAGACCATTCATTTCTTGATGTTTCATTTTCAGACGAGGGGAAAGTGAACTTAAAAGATTTCCTGACTCAGTTAATGAAAACGCCATATTTTACAAAAGTTCAAAGTAAGTGAGAATTTTTTAACAATAAAAATTTTGGGGGCGCCTGGGTGGCGCAGTCGGTTGGGCGTCCGACTTCAGCCAGGTCACGATCTCACTGTCCGTGAGTTCGAGCCCCGCGTCGGGCTCTGGGCTGATGGCTCAGAGCCTGGAGCCTGTTTCTGATTCTGTGTCTCCCTCTCTCTCTGCCCCTCCCCCATTCATGCTCTGTCTCTCTCTGTCCCAAAAATAAATAAACGTTGGAAAAAAAAAATTAAAAAAAAAAATTTGGGGTGGAATCCTTTAGTTTTGATTATATGCATTTGTGCAGTTTTCTAATGCTGAAGCACATCATGTATGTAACAAATGTACTTTGGATGATGAATCAGTAAGGGATCCTAGTCCTGACCTTTTCTTGACTTAAATTTTATGAACTTATAGTATTTTTCCATCACTCAAAGGGGATTAACTAAGTGTTAATAGCTGAATGAATAAGGAAACCATAAAAAGGATGAGATCATGCCATTTGAGACAACATAGATGGACCTAGAGGGTATTATGCTAAGTGGAATAAATCAGACAGAGAAAGATGAATGCCATATGATTCAAATTATAAGTGGAATCTAAAAAAAGCCAAACAGGGGCACCTAGCTGGCTTAGTGGGTAGAGCATGTGACTCTTGATCTCAAGCTTTTAAGTTCAAGACCCAAATTGGGTGTAGAGATCACTTAAAAATACAAAGAAGAATTATAAAAAAACAAACAAACAAAGCCAAACAAACAACAAATAAATAAATAAGCAAATAGCAGAATCAGACCTATAAATACAGAGAACAACTTCATGGTTGCCAGAAGGGAGGGTCTTGAGGGTTGGACAAAAAGGGTGAAGGTAAGAGGGAGATACAGGCCTCCAGTTATGGAATGAATAAATCACAGGAATAAAAGGCACAGCATAAAGAATACAGTCAATGCTATTGTAATAGTGATGTAATGGGACAGATGGTGGTTACACTTGTGGTGAACAGAGCATAACGTATAAACTTGTCAAATTACTAAGTTGTATACCTGGAACTAATGTAACATTGTGTGTCAGCTATACTAAAAAAAAAAAAAATCTATGTTACCTTTTCTTTTTTTATCCTATTATATGTTCATAAAAATGGGATCTTATCATGAGAAGATTAACTATTGAAACATGTAGGAATATGTTGAAACATACAAGCTTCCTCCATATTTTGTAAGAGGTATTCATCTCATTATTCCACTGCCTTAGCCATGAGGCATTGAATGTAATCTGGTTTTAATGTGTTCATTTAATTGACATCTCCAACTGTGAGATATCTGTGATACCTGTGGAACTTCTGGGTCTCCTTGGAGCCTTTGTTCTTGAGATTAATTGAAATGGCTTAATTTCCTCTAAATTTTAATTCCCAAGATTGAAACTGAACAAAATTCAGAAGGCCTAATTTAGGTAGCTACAAAAATGAAATTATTCCCTAGAGTGTAGGTGTTTAGGATGTGACCAAAATGGTATGTTTTTTCAACTGACAAAATATTTTGTCCTTAATCTCTGGTTTTCTGAATGAGATCTATAAAACTCTCCTAGGTATGTGGTTTATAAGCAAATCTCTTACAGGATTAATGTTTATGATGTGATAGTGTTTATCATAATACATTTAAAATGTGTTTTCTTACTTGAACAATTGAACCATGATACTTTCAGAAATGAATGTTACGTTTTTTTGGTATTGATAGCAGTGCTAATCCTTCCATTATTTGGGGGACTTTTTGTATGTATGTGTTGGATATATCCAAGTATCCACTGAATGAAAAAAATTAAGAATAGTCACATCAAACTATGGCTGGTTATCTAATTTTTGGCAAGAGAATTGCTAGAATTACTTTTATGCTTAGTTATCCTAGCTTTAATGGAATTCCCAGCCTCTGATATGCCAGAGATGAGTATAAGCGGATGTCCTGAGATTCCTTTATATGTAATCATTCCTCAATCTCAAATATTTAAATGCCCTGTTTAGCCTAGCGCCTAAACATTCTATGAAATCAGATAGCCTGCACTTCACACTTGGCTTTACATTTAATAACTGTGGGGGCGCCTGGGTGGCGCAGTCGGTTAAGCGTCCGACTTCAGCCAGGTCACGATCTCCCGGTCCGGGAGTTCGAGCCCCGCGTCAGGCTCTGGGCTGATGGCTCAGAGCCTGGAGCCAGTTTCCGATTCTGTGTCTCCCTCTCTCTCTGACCTTCCCCCGTTCATGCTCTGTCTCTCTCTGTCCCAAAAATAAATAAACGTTGAAAAAAAAAATTTTAATAACTGTGTATGCTTAGACAGACTAGCCTCTCTAAGGCTAGGTTTCCTTATCTGTTAAATAAGGGAAATATTGGTAACAACCTCACAGAATCTTTGTATTAAAATGGGATGGTGGAGGGGTGCCTGGGTGGCTCAGTCAGTTAAGCATCTGACTTCAGCTCAGGTCATGATCTTGCGGTCTGTGGGTTCAAGCCCCGCCTAGGGCTCTGTGCTGACAGCTCAGGGCCTGGAGCCTGCTTTAGATTCTGCGTCTCCTTCTCTCTCAACCCCTCCCCCACTCTCACTCTGTCTCTGTCTCTCTCAAAAGTAAATAAACATTCTAAAATTTTTTTAAATGATAAAATGGGATGGTGTGTATAAAGCACTTAGCATAGTGCTTAGCAAGCACTAAGCTGAATACTTAATAAATGGTAGAAGTAGCAGTAGTAGTACTACTAGTAGTAATTATTGTCACTCAGGACCCACTGAATATTGCATATTTTTTAACTTCGTATATTGCGTATTTTTTTGAATATAGAAAAAGAAGGCCCCTTGAAAACTTTGGCCGCCATTAGGAAAAATGAGGTCACTGCTGATGATCTAGACTCCATGGTGAAAAATATAGGAGTTCCATTACCCCAAGATGCGATTCAAAGATCCCTGAAGAATGTGGCTATCACGGGTGAGTATTTAACATTTCTAGGTATCCTTTATCTTAGCTGACATGCATGTGTTTGAACTTTTCAAGAATCCTTAAAGCGTGTATCCACTTCATGGATTATCCGAGCTCTTTTCTACCAACTACCCACTTGGGTTCTACTTATTTTAAGTAGCATCATACAGAGGAGGATCTATACGGTAGGAGGGTATGTGTCTGAATGATATGCATGAGTCTGTCTTTTTGATGGAATATACAAAATATCAAATGTTTTTCAGTATAGCAATTATAGTTGCCAATCTCTGTTCATATTCCTTGTTCTCTGACATGCATTTTTTCTTTCAGAAGATGGGAAAGTGAATTTAGAAGGGTTCATTGGCAATTTAGTCAATTCAGGATTTTCATTTCTACCTGAAAGTAAGAATTTTCAGTTGAATGGAGATAGCTAATGATATGTAGGTTATAGATCTCTTGGCAAAACCCTAGCTAGATTTTGAGATGGTCTTAAACTGATTTACCACTGGCATAATTTTCTAGTATCTTTACTCCACACATGTCAAATGTGTATGTAGCACATGAGAACATGCCCTTTAGAGAGTTCTAGTTACGTCTTCTGCCTAGTCTGAGACCAGAGTCTTGACTGCAGTTATCTTTCCACTAAGGACCTTGTGAAGAAAAAAATCACATTAATTAAAATGACTAAACCAGCACTTAGAATTACACTGTTTGCAAGTTACTCTACTTTAACTCAAGTGTAATTGTGTGAGACATATTAATATGATAAATAGTGGGTTCCTGATATTGATTTACAATAATTCTTCTTTAAGAAATGAGTGAAAATCTTTGTTACTGTTAGGAGAATTTTTCTTCAGGTTTGTTTTTTTTCTTTTGTTATTTCAATGTTGTTTTCTTTGGTTATTTCTTTGTATGGGCTCCATGTTTTTGCCCCTAGTTTCTCTTTATACACTAATTCAAAGTTTAATTTTAGCACAATGTTTGTCAATTATAATGTTAAGGACCCTTTTCTTCTTTTGGTTTGCATAGTATTTCTGTAACCTTAGGCCTCTGAATTCTCTGATAGGCTGCCCTTTCTTGCCACATGGTGCTGAAAAGGAAGGAATGATTCACATTTTGCACATTTAAGTGAGAATATCTCTGACACCAAGCCAAAATTATACACACATTCAAACCACTTCATATTGTCCATTTTTAAGTGCCCTCTATAGTTGCAGAAATTCAAGGTTTACTTCTTTGACCATTTCCACCTACTTTTGGATAAGCACATATATGTAGCTTTGATAAGCAAAAAAATATTTATGAAGAGATGTTTTGTAGAAATGCCTGGGATCCAGACCTGAGCTGAGATCAAGAGTCGGATGCTTAATTGATTGAGCCACCCAGGCATCCCTAGAAATGCCTTTTTTGAGACAACTTCCTAATAGTATATATCAACTGCTTTTGGGAACTGGTGTTAAAAATAGCCATATCAAGAGTGTCACTATATCTTCAGAAGATGTTGCCCATTAGATTATTTAGTGATGAAAAGTGTCTTGAAATTTAGATGATTGATTGATTGATTGATTGATTTTTTAGAGAGAGACAGGGCAGGTGTGCTCACCAGCAGGGGAGGGGCTGAGGGAGAGGGAGAAAGAATCTTAAGTAGGCTCCATCGTGAAGCCTGATGTGGCTCTCCATCCCACAATTGACCATGAGATCCTGATCTGAGCTGAAATCAAGAGCTGGATGCTTAACTGACTGAGACCCCCAGGCACTCCTTGAAATTTAATATCAGAAAAAAATAAAATCTCTCTTCCAAAGACCAGTGTGCTTCTTTGTGTAGGTAATAACCTGAGTTCCCCTTTATGCCTTAGCTTCCAAAAAGTTTCAGATCTAAACTTAATATTTAAGCACTATTAACCATGTTGGCCTTGTTTGTTATTTACAACCTTTTTCTCATGTGTTTTTGATGCTCACATTTCTAATTATGATTGTTGTATTTTCTATTTCTCCATGAAATTTTGTCAGTTCTGTTACATACGTTTTAGACTCTCTAATTTGGCTCATCTGCATTTATGATTGTTATATCTTCCTGATGAATTGGCTGGCAGAGAATACCGAATGTATCATTTTGGAAGAGAAATCACTTTTTCCTCTGAGTACAAGCTGAAAATTGATTCCCCATTCTATGGCTACATGACTCTTTATTTACCACATTTTTTTAATGTTTATTTATTTTTTTGAGACAGAGAGAGACAGAGCATGAACGGGGGAGGGTCAGAGAGACAGGGAGACACAGAATCCGAAGCGGGCTCCAGGCTCTGAGCTGCCAGCACAGAGCCCGACACAGGGCTCGAACTTACAGACCGTGAGATCATGGCCTGAGCCGAAGTTGGACGCTCAACCGACTGAGCCACCCAGGTGCCCCTACCACATTTTACATATTGGCTCCTAACTGTTCCCTCAACATCAGCCAGTAACACTTCTTGTCTAATATCATATGGGCTGTACTGGGTTAAATGTTCCTGTGCTTATAGCCATATTCTCTTTAAAATGATCAAAAGAACATGTTTCTATTTCTGATAGAATAACTGAAAGTGTGCATCTGAATACATGTCAAAAGACTCTTCTTTTCACACTGAAATGGAATATAGCGATGTGAAGATAATAGGAAGTATTTTTCTGAAATTGAAAATTATTAGCATTTCCCATTCTCATAGCTTTTACCGCTTCTATTTTTCTCCTAGGAAGTAAGGTTGATGACAGCAACTTAGACACTTTTCTAGGAAACATGAAGATGGAGATGTCAGGTAAAGAATTTTGTAAGATTCTGAAGCACC
This sequence comes from Prionailurus bengalensis, assembly GCF_016509475.1. Classification (NCBI taxonomy): domain Eukaryota; kingdom Metazoa; phylum Chordata; class Mammalia; order Carnivora; family Felidae; genus Prionailurus; species Prionailurus bengalensis. Next base: position 44,423,348 of record NC_057347.1, read on the forward strand.
CGTCAGTGGAAGGTGACATATACATAGACATCGTTCACATGGTTCTATGTTGTGAGAAGTCTTTTTATTAATGTAAACTTCTTAGATATAAAATTCTTCTAGAAAGAACCATAGAAAATGATAAAAATAAAAAAAAGTTACCTTAAGTGTTATGCTTTAGGCTCTCCTCCTTGAGAATAAATTTAATGGTTTCCAAAAGTTCCATTTGGGAGGTGTGGAAGAAAGATGGAAATGTATTTGCTATGTTAGTACTTTAGATCCAAACTTACGTTTCTAGGAATACTTTGGCAACCTTTCCTCTGTATCACTGATTCAGAAAGCATCATTAAGATCCCACAATATTCTTTTTATTATTTAAAAAAAAATTTTAATGTTTTCTATTTGAGAGACAGAGAGACAGAGCATGAGCGGGGAAGGAGCAGAAAGAGAGGGAGACACAGAATCCAAAGCAGGCTCCAGGCTCTGAGCCGTCAGCACCGAGCCCGACGAAGGGCTCGAACTTTAGGAGCGGGGTAGCATCCTAAACTGCCACCGTTACCGTGTATACCCAGTCCGATCCACCAAGAAAGGCCTGGCACACAACATTGTGTTCTTTAAACTTTTTTTTCAATTTTTCCTCCTTTCTCCTTTGAAAATGCTATTCTGCACTTTGAAAACAGAATCAAGACATGATGAAGAATCAGCTTCCAAAGAAAAGGATTTCTATAGAATAAATACAGCTGTATTACACTGCTATTAAATAGCTCAATGCAGGAAAAAATTTACAAGATACAAGTTTGTTTGTGTTTTTTACAATATTAAAAGGCAGGAGTTTCAACTTTATAAAACTAAGAACATTTTATGCATAGGGTAACGTGCATTACTGTTATTTAAAGAAACACTGACAAATCCTTTAACTTGCAAATCTGATTAAAAAATATCAAAATGTTGAAAGTTGTGGAACAACCTAACCATTAAGCAATTTATCTACTATTTTTATATGATTACAAAATGTGAGGGGCACCTGCGTGGCTCAGTCGGTTTAGTGTCCGACTTCAGCTCAGTTCATGACCTGGTGGTCGGTGAGTTTGAGCCCCACTTCGGGCTCTGTGCTGACAGCTCAGAGCCTGGAGCCTACTTCGGATTCTGTGTCTCCCTCTCTCTCTGCCCCTCCCCCTCTCACGCTCTGTCTCTCTGTCTCTCAAAAATGAATAAATGTTAAAAAAATCAAGATGTGATAAAAAGCCCTTATCTTGCCTCCCCCCTTTTGGTGATATGATCATACCTGAGACAGTCACAAGGTTGACCAAGGAGGGCGATGAGCGAGCAAAGGGAACCACAGCTAGGACCAGACAGGGTTCCACAGGCAAGGGGAGCGTGAAAGTGGAAGGGCCTAACTGACATCAACAGGGAACTGGATGTGAAGGAAACAGGACTAAATGAATCAGTCTGTAAAAATAGAATTATACAGGGATGACTGCTCATGTCCCAGACCCCCTAGTTTGCAGAGAAGTGGGAATAGAGGTGAAGTAGTCCTAACGTGGACTTTATAGACCAGGGCAGGTAATAAAAGCATTCTGAATGGAAATACTGGTGTGTGGGGTTATGTACCTGGTGGGGTGGAGCACAGAAAAGAATATGAAGGCACGGGCGGAGCAGGGAGAGAGAAGTACAGTTGTAGTAAAAATCATGGGAAATTGTTGATTTCTTATGCTCTGTTTCACAGTTAAGAATTTCATGTGTTTGAATCTCGTTATGATCTCTGTAATTTGTACCTCATTTTACAGCTGATGGAACAGTTGAACCTAATAAACTAATGAATAAAGCTGAAGCTGTTACAGGTAAGAAGTTGATATAAAACTGAGAGAGCAATGCTTTAAACTTTTTTAAATGTTTTATTGATTTGCAGGGGTGGGGAGGGGCAGAGAGATGGGGAGACACAGAATCAGAAGCAGGCTCCAAGCTCTGAGCTGTTAGCACAGAGCCCGATGCAGGGCTCGAACCCACGAACCATGAGATCATGACCTTAGCTGAAGTCAGACACTTAACCAACTGAGCCACCCAGGCGCACCTGAGATAGTAATGCTTTTAAAACATATTTTTGCAAGAGTATTCTTAGCAATATTTTTTAAATTATTGAAGTATAGTTGACATACAACGTTATACTAGTTTCAGGTGTGCAATGTAGTGGTTCAATAATTATCTACTTAACTAACTGCTCACCATGGTAAATGTCGTTACCATCTGTCATCATACAACGTTATTATGATATTACTGACTATATTCCCTATGCTGTACTTTTCATCTTTGTGACTCTGTTCACCTATTTCATGTATCCCCCCCACTCCCCTTTCCTCTGACAACCAACAGTTTGTTCTCTGTATTTATGAATCTGTGGTTTAAGAAAGTGCAACTGGGGGGAGAAACAGAGATAAAGATCTCTCTCTCTCTCTCTCAAAAGAAGGTTTAAGTGTTCTTGCTGCCTGCTGCACACCCCCGTCATCTCTACCCTCAACCCTTCTTTCTAATCAAACACTGATAGGAGGTAAGATAGAAGAAAAACTCTAGATGTGTTGATGGGATGGGAGTCAGGGTGTAGAAAAAACCAAGGAGACCTTTTGTCGTGCTTCCTATTTGGAACTCTGGGATGTCACCACCTCACTGAGTGTCCAGACAAGATGCCATTTTCACCAGAATAGATATTGCGGTATGGTGTTCTTAGGCAGAGGGAGGGCTGGAAACAGGCCGCCGCTTTACCCCCTTTGGCTTTGTGTGGTATGAAGGATATCCAGTTTTCCCACGTACTCCCAGTAAGCAATGTAGAAGGTTTCTCAGAGATGGAGGTCAGTGGGTCTGCCATGGGACACCAAGTCAAAGGGAGAGGTGATCCCTCCAGAGGCTATGGAGTAGACAGTATGGTCTGGGGACTAATAGAATACTTGACTGAGACACAGAGGACCTCATCACCAGTGAATGCTAGGGCTTAGCCAACCAAGTTAGTGAAGGAAGGACCAAAGAACCTTGACTTTGCTAAAAAAACAAAACAACAACGACACAGACCACAACGACACAGACCACAAGTTTCTCAGGCCATCAGCTTCAGCAGGAGATGTCAGGACTCATGAAATGGGCTGTCAGGGCTCATGAAATGTGGATTTTGTTGAAGAGGCTATCGAGAATCCAGAGGGCAACCCAAGGTCTGGCCGCCCTCCTTTACGGGCAGCAGGACCCCCAAGCTTTCCCTGATACTACGAGGAGGCCTCTCAGAGCGGAAGTGCGGAAAGGTTTGAAAAACTGAGAATTTCCCAAAATAAACTAGGTCAACCAAAAAGGAAGTTTTTATTTTAAACCGGAAGAAACTAGGTTAACTCTATTTTTTAAGTTTTTGTTTAAATTCCAGTTAGTTAACATACAGTGTGATACCAGTTTCGGATGTGAAACTGTTTCTCCACCATCACCTGTTTCTCCTCCCCTCACCCACTCCCTTCAGGTGGTTAACAGACTTTTCCCCTCCTCTTCTTACCAAATAGGATACGGGAAGAAGGAGGAAAGGGAGCTTCCTTGTGTCATTTTTTTTTTCCCCTTTCAACCCTCTGGTTCACAGTAAAACGAAATGTTAGATTTGCAGGTTTGCTTTATAAAAAGTAGCTTTTGAAAATTAAAAAAAACCCCTCTTTCCTCTGAGTTATATAAATTCTATGGCTGAATAGGAAAAATTTTATGGAAGAAAAGGAATATGAAGAAGAAAAATACATGAGTACAATTTACAATGTCATACCTGTTCCACATGTTTCAACATGGCAGGATGTCACTCACAGCTGCTTCAAGGGGAAAAGATTTTGACCTAGCTTTTATATTATTATGGAGATAGGTATTCCAGATGTATAAGCCAAATCAGAAAAGTGCTTCTTTATGAAACTTAAGCAGTTTTATGAATTCCACTTCTCTTTCTCTGTGATTTGAATTTTGCCTTGTCTTTAGCTAACAGGAAGCTGTATCATTGTGAACTCTTACCTTTCCAAGGTGAGATTGATGATGAACCAACAAACCACTCGCAATGTATCACTTATTGTCTTATTTCCTAATCGTGTGATAAAGAATCCTGATACTCTCCAACATATGGATTCAATATAATTGAAATTATTTTATCTTGGAAGGTTGTTTTCTTTGGGGCTTTTATATTGATCTTATTGATATGAATTTTAACAAATTTTCCAAGACAAGAGACAGAACTTATTATTGCTGGTTAATTGTGAAATGCAGAATAAGAATGTAATTATTCTGTGACTTTGGTTAGCACAGGCAATGAATCTAGTTAGAGATAAAAAAAAAAAAAAAGGAAGCCAATGCTACTTTGGCTTAGATGTAGTTATTAAAATGTATCACGCGGGGCGCCTGGGTGGCTCAGTTGGTTAGGTTAGGTGACCGACTTCAGCTCAGGTCATGATCTCCCTGTTTGTGGGTTCGAGCCCCACATTGGGCTCTGTGCTGAATGCTTGCCTGCTTCAGATTCTGTGTCTCCTTCGCTCTCTGCCCCTCCCCCGCTTTGCTCTGTCTCTAAAAAATAAATAAATGTAAAAAAAAAATTAAAACAAAACGTATCAAATGTCTGCTACATACCTGACAGAGTTCTAGATCTTTTCATAAGTGTTATTTTATCTTCACAGAAGCTCTGCGAGATAGTCTCATCTTTGTTTCATACAACAGAAAACTAGCACTCAAAGTTAGGTTATTTACCTAAGTTCCAGTAGATAATAAATAGTAGAGAATGATATTCAACCCTTGTGTTCTTACTCCAACCATGGTGATTTTCTCATTTCACTGGAACTGCCTATTTATTTTTCTTAAAAATGTTTAACATTTATTTTCTTTTGAGAGACAGAGACAGAGCATGAGTGGGGGAGAGGCAGAGAGAGAGAGAGAGAGAGAGAGAGAGACATACAGACAGACAGACAGACAGAATCTGAAGCAGGCTCCAGGCTCTGAGCCGTCAGCACAGAACTAGATGTGGGGCTTGAACCCAGGAACTGTGAGATCATGACGTGAGCTGAAGTCGGACACTTAACTGATGGAGCCACCCAGGCGCCCCCTGCCTGTTTCTATCATAAAAATTATACACTGGAAAGTAATTCTGTTCCTTTAGAAGTTTATGGTGTATATGGTTATTTTTCCAAAAAGGTTTAAGAGAAGTGAGCTTAATTCTAACCGTATTGAAGCCCTGCCTTAAACTGAAACATGTTCCATGGATCTTGCATATTTCTGCCAAGTCTATAATGAATGGGTAAAATATATGGAACATTTCAGCATTAGTAGGAATTTTCATATTTTTTTCTCTTTCCCTGAGGAGAGACAGTAGCTGTCAGAGACCTGGACGAGATACTAGGGAACATGGGCTTTGAACTCACCAAAGAAGATTCTGGAGAGATGAAAAGAAAACTTCCACTTTATGGTGACTCATTTTAGATATAAAAGGTCTTTCAGGAAAATTTGGTCTCGAGGGTCTATGTAAGCGTTATTCTGAAACCAGATTAATTTTGTGATGTAAAATGTAGGGAAAAATGTAGTTCTAGAACAAGAACTAATCCTGTCTTCCATTTTCTGAATGTATATAGAACACAAAGCACTTGACTAGACTGATTCCAAGACCATCTTTCACATCTGGGAATGTTGAGGAAGCACAGTTAAACGATGGGAAAGGAAATAAATGCAAGCCCACTGTGTACCCTTCCCACATTCCCCATCATTCCTCTCTTCTGACACAGCCCCATAATACTACTGAAAGTTCTCTCTGGGCACCACTAACCTGCCATTTGCTAGTTGCATTAGACATTATTCACTTTTTATTGGAGCTTTCTACTGTCTTTTGTATTGGTGATAATTCTCACCTTCTTGAAATTATTCTCCTTTGGCTTCTATGTTTTTTTCCTCCTAACCTGGATCTTCTCATTTTTTGATTTTCATTTTGCATACTCTACCTGGGTAATCTCATCACTGTCTTTTGTTCAACCTATCATCTACATGCTTATGACTGTAAATCTGTGTTTCTGTACAGCTTCAGACTGGTGTATCCAAATGCCTGCTAGACATTTCTACTTGGATATTCCATGGGATGCTTCTTTTTCTCAACTGAACTGAATTTAGAATTTAGAACTGAATTCAGTTTTTTCCTGTCCAGTCTCCTAGTCCTGTATTCTCAATCTCATTTGTGCTCTCCCTATCCATCTATTCACCTAAGCTAGATATATGGAATTCATTTTTGATTCCCCCAATTCCTGTCAACCACTATCTGGATTATCTGTCACCTAATTTTGTAAGTTTTACCTTTATATAAACCGAAATTTAAAAATTACTGCACACAGATGGGTAGATGGATGGATATGTGACAAGCCAAGTATAGTAAAATGTTAAATAGTAGAATCAGATGGTGGGCATATGGGTGTTTATTGCACAGTTCCTTCAACTTTGCTATATGTTTACAAATTTTCATAATAAACCATTGGAAAAAATCCCATATGTAAATCCATCAGTTTCTCTCACTCCCTGCTACCACTGCCCTATTTTAGGTCCTTTCATTCCTGACTTCAGCTACTACAATGGCTTCCACAAAATATTAGACGTTAGAGTGATCCATATAAGATGCAAATCTGATGACATTCTGCACCAATTTAAAATCCTTTAATGGCTTTCAGTTAGGTACTTGGGAATGTCTCAAGTCCTTTTTATGGCAAACAAGTTCTTTCATTATCTGGGTTGGCCTTATCTGTCCAATCTAGTATTTTACCCTCACTAACATTGAACTTTTATTCCAAGCATACATATATCATGCTTTTTGTCGCATCTTTGTTTTGTTTATACTTTCCCCGCTATTCAGAGAGTTTCCCCTTCCCCTTTGTTTGACCTACTCCTCACCATTGCTTATTAGAGTTGAGGGCACTTTTTCTAGTAAGTTCTTTAAATACCCAGGCTCCATTAGATGTCTCTTCTCTGTGTTTCCACAATAACTGCATACATTTTTCATTATAATTGCCACATTGTGTAAAGGTATGCTTATTTGCCTGTCTTGTCACTTTAATGTGACCTTAGAATAGAAAAGGTTATTCTGTGTCTAGTACCTAGCAGAGTGTCTGGCCTATAAGTAAGCACCCTATAAATGTTGAGTGAGAGATGATAGAGTAAATGAGCGAAAAAGTGAATGATTCCTAAGGAAAACAAAAACTGCCTTTGGTCAGGCCACTAATACTTCTAGTACATTGTAATCATTTGCAGCAATTCTGAGCAACAGGGAGAATCAGAGTATATTGGCAATAAACCAGAGATGAAAATAGACTTTTCTTCACTAGAGACTTCATACTTAAGAGTCATAGCATTACCAGAATTGAGGGTCTTTAGAGAATTAACTTTCATGGGTGGTATTTTCTATCCTGTTTATAAGGACTAAAATAGCTGAGTAAAAGCATATTTTTCCATGGGCCAGACTTTATGGTTCAAGGGTCAAAGGCCAGCTTACTAAAATGGAATCAATGTCTTGGGGCACCTGGGTGGCTCAGTCGGTTAAGCGTCCGACTTCAGCTCAGGTCATGATCTCACAGTCTGTGAGTTCGAGCCCTGCGTCAGGCTCTGTGCTGACAGCTCAGAACCTGGAGCCTGCTTTGGATTCTGTGTCTCCCTGTCTCTTTGCCCCTCCCCTGCTCATACTCTGTCTCTCTCTGTTTCAAAGAAAAATAAATTAAAACATTAAAAAAATTTAAAAAAGTAAAATAGAATCAATGTCATAAAACTAAGAATTAAGCAATTCAAGTGAGCCCAAATGGTGATGTGGAATAATGAAATTTAGCTTATTTCTGGTTTCTTTTTTATAATTTTTTATTTATTTAAAAAAAATTTTTTTTTAATTTTTTTTCAACGTTTATTTATTTTTGGGACAGAGAGAGACAGAGCATGAACGGGGGAGGGGCAGAGAGAGAGGGAGACACAGAATCGGAACCAGGCTCCAGGCTCTGAGCCATCAGCCCAGAGCCTGACGCGGGGCTCGAACTCACAGACCGCGAGATCGTGACCTGGTTGAAGTCGGATGCTTAACTGACTGCGCCACCCAGGCGCCCCTATAATTTTTTAAAGAACCTGCTTTGTATCTCCATTATGTCTTATTTTTTAGCTAAAGGGAAGACTGATCTAAAAACATTGATAGATCCAGTACAAGTTATTACAGGTCAGTGAGAAATTACTATAAATATGAGATCCCAAGTCTACACTAAATTATATTTTTTCCTGTGATAAAGATTTTACTGAAGTATGAAACACATAATTACTACATTGTATAATGTGTCCAGCTTAAGAATTATTACCAAGTGAACATACATATTTATCTATCACCTGGATGAAGGAATACATTATCAATAATACAGAAGATCCACTATACCACTTCACAGTCATGTCTTCTGGACTCTCTGGAGGTAACTGCATCCTGTATTCTAGGACCACAGATTAGTTTCACCGGCTTTTGAAATTTGTATAAATGCAGTCATCTGATCTGTGTTCCATGATGTCTGACTTCTTTCATGTAACATTGTATTACATCTTATTCTCTGAGATTTGTCCACATTGTTGCATGTAGCGGCAGTTTGTTAGTTTTCATTGCTGCATATTGTACAGTCTACCAAATTATAGTCAAGGAGATCCTTAGAGAATGTGCGGTAGTAGGTAAAATGATTTCTGACTAGCTCGTTGTACCTAAATTGCCGTGCGATATTCCACTGCATCAGTATACCACAAGATATGTATCCAGTCTACCATCGCAGGACATTTCTAGTTTGGAGCAGTTATGAAGAACATATTGCTATGAATATTCTTGTATATGCCTTTTGGTGAACATATGTGCACAATTCTAGGCCATCCACCTAGAAATGAAATTTCTTTGTTGTAAGATGAGATTGTGTGTACTTGATTAGATATTGTCAATCCATTTTCTAAAGCAGTTGTACCATTTGACACATCAACAATTGCTTTACATCCTTGCTAATGCTTGGTAATATCTCTCTTCTCCATTGTAGCCATTCTGGTGAGCATGCTGTGGTATCCCACTGTTATTTTTGGATTTCCCTAATGATTAATGATGTTGAGCATTCATGTTTACTGGTTATTTGGATACCTCTACTATAAAGCTCCTTTCATGTCTGTTGCCTATTTGCTTGGATGTCTGTGTTCTACATACTGAATTTTTTTAAAAAAATTTTATTTGTTTTTTAAATTCAAGTATATTTAGCATAAGGTGTTATATTAGTTTCAGGTGTACATTCTAGTGACAGCTATACATTATTCAACAGCTCTATACATTACTCAGTGCTCATCAGCTAAGTGTACTCTTCAATCCTCATTACCTACTTCACTCATCCCCCAACCCACCCACCCATCTGCCTCCTGGTAACCATCGGTGTGTTCTCTGTACTTCAGAGTCTGTTCCTTAGTTTCTCTCACTCTTTTTTTTTATCTTTGTTTATTTCTTAAATTCCACATATGAGTGAAATCCTTTGATATTTGTCTTTCTCTGATTGACTTATTTCACTTAGCATTATAGTCTCTAGCTCCATCCATGTTGTTGCAAATGGCAAGATTTCATTCTTTTTTTTTTTTTTTTTTTTCTGAAATTTATTGACAAATTGGTTTCCATACAACACCCAGTGCTCATCCCAAAAGGTGCCCTCCTCAATACCCATCACCCACCCTCTCCTCCCTCCCACCCCCCATCAACCCTCAGTTTGTTCTCAGTTTTTAACAGTCTCTTATGCTTTGGCTCTCTCCCATTCTAACCTCTTTTTTTTTTTTTCCTTCCCCTCCCCCATGGGTTCCTGTTAAGTTTCTCAGGATCCACATAAGAGTGAGACCATATGGTATCTGTCTTTCTCTGTATGGCTTATTTCACTTAGCATCACACTCTCCAGTTCCATCCACGTTGCTACAAAAGGCCATATTTTCATTTTTTCTCATTGCCATGTAATATTCCATTGTGTATATAAACCACAATTTCTTTATCCATTCATCAGTTGATGGACATTTAGGCTCTTTCCATAATTTGGCTATTGTTGAGAGTGCTGCTATGAACATTGGGGTACAAGTGGCCCTATGCATCAGTGCTCCTGTATCCCTTGGATAAATTCCTAGCAGTGCTATTGCTGGGTCATAGGGTAGGTCTATTTTTAATTTTCTGAGGAACCTCCACACTGCTTTCCAGAGCGGCTGCACCAATTTGCATTCCCACCAACAGTGCAAGAGGGTTCCCGTTTCTCCACATCCTCTCCAGCATCTATAGTCTCCTGATTTGTTCATTTTGGCCACTCTGACTGGCGTGAGGTGATACCTGAGTGTGGTTTTGATTTGTATTTCCCTGATAAGGAGCGACGCTGAACATCTTTTCATGTGCCTGTTGGCCATCCGGATGTCTTCTTTAGAGAAGTGTCTATTCATGTTTTCTGCCCATTTCTTCACTGGGTTATTTGTTTTTCGGGTGTGGAGTTTGGTGAGCTCTTTATAGATTTTGGATACTAGCCCTTTGTCCGATATGTCATTTGCGAATATCTTTTCCCATTCCGTTGGTTGCCTTTTAGTTTTGTTGGTTGTTTCCTTTGCTGTGCAGAAGCTTTTTATCTTCATAAGGTCCCAGTAATTCACTTTTGCTTTTAATTCCCTTGCCTTTGGGGATGTGTCGAGTAAGAGATTGCTACGGCTGAGGTCAGAGAGGTCTTTTCCTGCTTTCTCCTCTAAGGTTTTGATGGTTTCCTGTCTCACATTTAGGTCCTTTATCCATTTTGAGTTTATTTTTGTGAATGGTGTGAGAAAGTGGTCTAGTTTCAACCTTCTGCATGTTGCTGTCCAGTTCTCCCAGCACCATTTGTTAAAGAGGCTGTCTTTTTTCCATTGGATGTTCTTTCCTGCTTTGTCAAAGATGAGTTGGCCATACGTTTGTGGGTCTAGTTCTGGGGTTTCTATTCTATTCCATTGGTCTATGTGTCTGTTTTGGTGCCAATACCATGCTGTCTTGATGATGACAGCTTTGTAGTAGAGGCTAAAGTCTGGGATTGTGATGCCTCCTGCTTTGGTCTTCTTCTTCAAAATTCCTTTGGCTATTCGGGGCCTTTTGTGGTTCCATATGAATTTTAGGATTGCTTGTTCTAGTTTCGAGAAGAATGCTGGTGCAATTTTGATTGGGATTGCATTGAATGTGTAGATAGCTTTGGGTAGTATTGACATTTTGACAATATTTATTTTTCCAATCCATGAGCAGGGAATGTCTTTCCATTTCTTTAAATCTTCTTCAATTTCCTTCAGAAGCTTTCTATAGTTTTCAGCATACAGATCCTTTACATCTTTGGTTAGATTTATTCCTAGGTATTTTATGCTTCTTGGTGCAATTGTGAATGGGATCAGTTTCTTTATTTGTCTTTCTGTTGCTTCATTGTTAGTGTATAAGAATGCAACTGATTTCTGTACATTGATTTTGTATCCTGCAACTTTGCTGAATTCCTGTATCAGTTCTAGCAGACTTTTGGTGGAGTCTATCGGATTTTCCATGTATAATATCATGTCATCTGCAAAAAGCGAAAGCTTGACTTCATCTTTGCCAATTTTGATGCCTTTGATTTCCTTTTGTTGTCTGATTGCTGATGCTAGAACTTCCAGCACTATGTTAAACAGCAGCGGTGAGAGTGGGCATCCTTGTCGTGTTCCTGATCTCAGGGAAAAAGCTCTCAGTTTTTCCCCGTTGAGGATGATGTTAGCTGTGGGCTTTTCATAAATGGCTTTTATGATCTTTAAGTATGTTCCTTCTATCCCGACTTTCTCAAGGGTTTTTATTAAGAAAGGGTGCTGGATTTTGTCGAAGGCCTTTTCTGCATCGATTGACAGGATCATATGGTTCTTCTCTCTTTTTTTGTTAATGTGATGTATCACGTTGATTGATTTGCGAATGTTGAACCAGCCCTGCATCCCAGGAATGAATCCCACTTGATCATGGTGAATAATTCTTTTTATATGCCGTTGAATTCGATTTGCTAGTATCTTATTGAGAATTTTTGCATCCATATTCATCAGGGATATTGGCCTGTAGTTCTCTTTTTTTACTGGGTCTCTGTCTGGTTTAGGAATCAAAGTAATACTGGCTTCATAGAATGAGTCTGGAAGTTTTCCTTCCCTTTCTATTTCTTGGAATAGCTTGAGAAGGATAGGTATTATCTCTGCTTTAAACGTCTGGTAGAACTCCCCTGGGAAGCCATCTGGTCCTGGACTCTTATTTGTTGGGAGATTTTTGATAACCGATTCAATTTCTTCGCTGGTTATGGGTCTGTTCAAGCTTTCTATTTCCTCCTGATTGAGTTTTGGAAGCGTGTGGGTGTTCAGGAATTCGTCCATTTCTTCCAGGTTGTCCAATTTGTTGGCATATAAGTTTTCATAGTATTCCCTGATAATTGTTTGTATCTCTGAGGGATTGGTTGTAATAATTCCATTTTCATTCATGATTTTATCTATTTGGGTCATCTCCCTTTTCTTTTTGAGAAGCCTGGCTAGAGGTTTGTCAATTTTGTTTATTTTTTCAAAAAACCAACTCTTGGTTTCGTTGATCTGCTCTACAGTTTTTTTAGTTTCTATATTGTTTATTTCTGCTCTGATCTTTATTATTTCTCTTCTTCTGCTGGGCTTAGGCTGCCTTTGCTGTTCTGCTTCTAGTTCCTTTAGGTGTGCTGTTAGATTTTGTATTTGGGATTTTTCTTGTTTCTTGAGATAGGCCTGGATTGCAATGTATTTTCCTCTCAGGACTGCCTTTGCTGCGTCCCAAAGCGTTTGGATTGTTGTATTTTCATTTTCGTTTGTTTCCATATATTTTTTAATTTCTTCTCTAATTGCCTGGTTGACCCACTCATTCGTTAGTAGGGTGTTCTTTAACCTCCATGCTTTTGGAGGTTTTCCAGACTTTTTCCTGTGGTTGATTTCAAGCTTCATGGCATTGTGGTCTGAAAGTAAGCATGGTATAATTTCAATTCTTGTAAACTTATGAAGGGCTGTTTTGTGACCCAGTATATGATCTATCTTGGAGAATGTTCCATGTGCACTCGAGAAGAAAGTATATTCTGTTGCTTTGGGATGCAGAGTTCTAAATATATCTGTCAAGTCCATCTCATCCAATGTCTCATTCAGGGCCCTTGTTTCTTTATTGACCGTGTGTCTAGATGATCTATCCATTTCTGTAAGTGGTGTATTAAAGTCCCCTGCAATTACCACATTCTTATCAATAAGGTTGCTTATGTTTATGAGTAATTGTTTTATATATTTGGGGGCTCCGGTATTCGGTGCATAGACATTGATAATTGTTAGCTCTTCCTGATGGATAGACCCTGTAACTATTATATAATGTCCTTCTTCATCTCTTGTTACAGCCTTTAATTTAAAGTCTAGTTTGTCTGATATAAGTATGGCTACTCCAGCTTTCTTTTGGCTTCCAGTCGCATGATAAATAGTTCTCCATCCCCTCACTCTCAATCTAAAGGTGTCCTCAGGTCTAAAATGAGTCTCTTGTAGACAGCAAATAGATGGGTCTTGTTTTTTTATCCATTCTGATACCCTATGTCTTTTGGTTGGCGCATTTAATCCATTTACATTCAGTGTTATTATAGAAAGATACGGGTTTAGAGTCATTGTGATGTCTGTATGTTTTATGCTTATAGTGATGTCTCTGGGACTTTGTCTCACAGGGTCCCCCTTAGGATCTCTTGTAGGGCTGGTTTAGTGGTGACAAATTCCTTCAGTTTTTGTTTGTTTGGGAAGACCTTTATCTCTCCTTCTATTCTAAATGACAGACTTGCTGGATAAAGGATTCTTGGCTGCATATTTTTTCTGTCTAGCACCCTGAAAATCTCGTGCCAATTCTTTCTGGCCTGCCAAGTTTCAAAAGAGAGATCAGTCACGAGTCTTATAGGTCTCCCTTTATATGTGAGGGCACGTTTACCCCTTGCTGCTTTCAGAATTTTCTCTTTATCCTTGTATTTTGCCAGTTTCACTATGATATGTCGTGCAGAAGATCGATTCAAGTTACGTCTGAAGGGAGTTCTCTGTGCCTCTTGGATTTCAATGCCTTTTTCCTTCCCCAGTTCAGGGAAGTTCTCAGCTATGATTTCTTCAAGTACCCCTTCAGCACCTTTCCCTCTCTCTTCCTCCTCTGGGATACCAATTATGCGTATATTATTTCTTTTTAGTGTATCACTTAATTCTCTAATTTTCCCCTCATACTCCTGGATTTTTTTATCTCTTTTTCTCAGCTTCCTCTTTTTCCATAACTTTATCTTCTAGTTCACCTATTCTCTCCTCTGCCTCTTCAAGCCGAGCTGTGGTGGTTTCCATTTTGTTATGCATTTCGTTTAAAGCGTTTTTCAGCTCCTCGTGACTGTTCCTTAGTCCCTTGATCTCTGTAGCAAGAGATTCTCTGCTGTCCTGTATACTGTTTTCAAGCCCAGCGATTAATTTTATGACTATTATTCTAAATTCACTTTCTGTTATATTATTTAAATCCTTTTTGATCAGCTCATTAGCTGTTGTTATTTCCTGGAGATTCTTCTGAGGGGAGTTCTTCCGCTTGGTCATTTTGGATAGTCCCTGGCGTGGTGAGGACCTGCAGGGCACTTCCCCTGTGCTGTGGTGTATAGCTGGAGTTGGTGGGCGGGGCCGCAGTCAGACCTGATGTCTGCCCCCAGCCCACCGCTGGGGCCACAGTCAGACTGGTGTGTGCCTTCTCTTCCCCTCTCCTAGGGGCGGGATTCACTGTGGGGTGGTGTGGCTCGTCTGGGCTACTTGCACCCTGCCAGGCTTGTGATGCTGGGGATCTGGCGTATTAGCTGGGGTGGGTAGGCAAGGTGCTCGGGGGCAGGAGGGGCAGGCTTAGATCGCTTCTCCTTAGGTGATCCACTTCAGGAGGGGCCCTGTGGCAGCGGGAGGGAGTCAGATCCGCTGCCGGAGGTTTGGCTCCGCAGAAGCGCAGAGTTGGGTGTTTGCGCGGAGCGAGCAAGTTCCCTGGCAGGAACCGGTTCCCTTTGGGATTTCGGCTGGGGGATGGGCGGGGGAGATGGCGCTGGCGAGCGCCTTTGTTCCCCACCAAACTGAGCTCTGTTGTCAGGGGGCTCAGCAGCTCTCCCTCCCTTTGTCCTCCAGCCTTCCCGCTTTCCGAGCAGAGCTGTTAATTTCTGACCTCCCAGACGCTAAGTCGCGCTTGCTGTCGGAACACAGTCCGCCCGGCCCCTCTGCTTTTGCCAGCCAGACTCGGGGGCTCTGCTTGGCCGGCGAGCCGCCCCTCCGCCCCGGCTCCCTCCCGCCAGTCCGTGGAGCGCGCACCGCCTCGCCGCCCTTCCTACCCTCTTCCGTGGGCCTCTCGTCTGCGTTTGGCTCCAGCGACTCTGTTCTGCTAATCCTCTGGCGGTTTTCTGGGTTATTTAGGCAGGTGTAGATGGAATCTAAGTGATCAGCAGGACGTGCGGTGAGCCCAGCGTCCTCCTAAGCCGCCATCTTGCCGCAACTCCAGATTTCATTCTTTTTATGGCCGAATAATATTCCATTACATATATATTCCATTATATATATATTCCATTATATATATTCCATTATATATATATATGTTCCATTATATATATATATATATTCCATTATATATATATTCCATTATATATATATTCCATTATTATATATATATTCCATTATATATATATATTCCATTATATAAATGTATGTGTATGTATATATATATATATATACACATATATATACACACACACATACACATACACACACACACACACACACACACACACACACACACTACATCTTCTTTATCCATTCATCAGCTGATGGACACTTGGGCTGCTTCTATAGTATGGTTATTGTAAAGAATGCTGCAATAAACATAGAGGTGCACATATCCTTCTGAATTAGTGTTTTTGTATTCTTTGGATAAATACCCAGTAATGTGATTACTGGATCATAGGGTAGTCTATTTTTAATTTTTTGAGGACTCTCCATAATATCTTCCACAGTGGCTGCACCACCTTGCATTCCCACCAACAGTGCACGAGAGTTCCTTTTTTTCCACATCCTCACCAACACTTGTTGTTTCTTGTGTTTTTGATTTTAGCTATCCTGATCGGTGTGAGGTGATATCTCATTGTAGTTTTGATTTGTGTATCCCTGATGATAGGTGATATTGAGCTTGTTTTCACATGTCTGTTGGTCATCTGTATGTCTTCTTTGGAGAAATGTCTGCTTGTGTCTTCTGCCCATTTTTTAATTGGTTTCTTTGGGGTTTTTTGATGTTGACTTGGTGTAAGTTCTTTATACATTTTGATACTAACTCTTTATCAGATACATCATTTGCAAATATCTTCTCCCATTCAATAGGTGGTCTTTTAATTTTGTTGATTATTTCCTTTGCTATGCAGAAGTTTTTATTTTGATGGCATCCCAATAGTTTATTTTTGCTTTTATTCCCCTTGCCTCAGGAGACATATCTAGAAAAAAATGTTGCTACAGCCAGTGTCAGAGAAATTACTGCCTGTGCTCTTTTCTAGATTTTTATAGTATTAAGTCTCCCATTTAGGTCTTTAATCCATTTTAGTATGCCTTGGTGTGGGGTGTAAAGTGGTCCAGTTTCATTCTGTTACATGTAGCTGTCCAGTTTTCCCAGCACCATTTGTTGAAGAGATTGTCTTTTTTCCCATTGTATAATCTTTTGTCAAAGGTTAATTGACCATATAATTGTGGATTATATGCCTAAATATGCTTTATATGCTTTCTACCCTTTTCTATTGATCTATATGTCTCTTTTTATACCAGTACTATATTGTTCTGATTGCTACCGCTTTGTAGTATAACTTGAAATCCGGAATTGTGATACCACCCGCTTTGTTCTTCTTTTTCAAGATTGTTTTGGCTGTTCGGGGTTTCTGAGGTTCCGTATAAATTTTAGGACTATTTGTTACAGTTGTTACTGGTATTTTGATAGAGAACTCATTAAATCTGTAGATTGCTTTGCATGCTATGGACATTTTAACAATATTTGTTCTTCTACTTCATGAGCATGGAATATCTTTCCATTTGTTTATGTCATCTTCAAATGTTTTCATCAATATTTTATAGTTTTCAATGTATGGGTCTTTCACCTCTGTGGTTGAATTTACTCCTAAATATTTTATTATTTTTAGCGCAATTGAAAATGGGATTGTTTTCTTAATTTCTCTTTCTGCTACTTCATTATTAACGTGTAGAAATGCAACAGATTTCTGTATATTGATTTTGTACCCTGTAACTTGGCTGATTTCGTTTATCAATTCTAGTAGCTTTTGGTGGCTTTTGTAGTTCTTCTTTGTTCCTTTCTTCTCTTGCTTTCTTCCGTTGTGGTTTGATGGCCTTTAGTGATATGCTTCAATATCTTTTTCTTTTGTTTTTTGCATATCTATTACACGTTTTTTTATTTGTGGTTGCCATCAGGTTTATATATAATATCCTATGCATATAGCAGCGTATATTAGGTGCTGGTTGCTTAAGTTTGAAACCATTCTAAAAGCACTAAATTTCGCCCCCCCCCCACACACACACATTTTATATGTATGATTTCATATTTTACTTCCTTTTATTTTGTGAATTCCTTGACTGATTTCTATAGCTATAATTGATTTTACTGCTTTTGTGCTTTAACTTCCATACTGGTTTTATAAGTGATTGATCTACCACTTTGGTTATGTTTGTATGCCCCTGTGAATTTTTTTCCTTTGCTAATTTGCTTGCTCCTGATTATGGCCTTTCCTTTCCAAAGAATTCCTCTTAACATTTCTTGTAAGACTGGTTTAATGGTGAGGAATGCCTTTTACTTTTGTTTGTCTAGGAAAGTCTGTCTCTCCTTCTATTCTGAATGATAGCCTTGCTGGATAGAGTATTCTTGGTTGCAGGTTTTTCTCTTTCAGCACTTTGAATATATCATACCACTCCCTCTGGACTGCAAAGTTTCTTCTGAAAAATCAGCGGATAGACTTAAGGAGTTTCCCTTGCATATAACTTTTTTCTCTTGCTGCTTTTAAAGTTCTCTCTTTACCACTATTTTTTGCCATTTTAATTATTATGTGTCTTGGTGTAGACTTCCTTGGGTTTATTTTGTTGGGGACTCAGAGTCTTCTGAATCTTGATTTGTCTCCTTCTCCACATTAGGGAATTTTTCAGCTATTATTTCTTCTAACAAACTTTTCTGGCCGCTTTTCTCTCTCTTCTCCTTCTGGGATCCCTATAATGCTAATGTTATTACATTTGATGGTGTCACTGAGTTCTCTATTCTCATTTTATATTGTTCTTTTACTCTTTCCTTTTCAGCTTAGTTGCTTTCCATTACTGTTCTTTCAGTAATGATCTGTTCTTTTGCTTCCTCTAGTCTACTATTTATTGACTCTAGTGTGTTTTTAATTTTAGTTAATGAGTTCTTCATCTCTGGTTCCTTTTTTGTATTTTCTAATATCTTTGTTGAATTTCTCACTGTGATCCTCTACTCTTTTCTCACATCCAGTAAGTATCTTCATGACCATTACTTTGAATTCTCTATTGGGTATATTGCTTATCTCTGTTTCATTTAGCTCTTTTGCTGTGATTTTGACCTGTTCTTTCATTTGGGACATAGGCCACAGTTTCATTTTGTCTAACTCCCTGTGTCTGTTTCTATGTATTGGGAAAGTCAGCTATGTCCCTGATCTTGAAAAAAGCGGTCTTATGAAGAAGAGGCCCTGTAGTGTCCTGTTGTGTAATGTCCCCTGTTCACCAAAAACTAGCACTTCAGGTGTCTTCTCTGGGTGTTGCATGCCCTAGGGCTGTGATTGTTGAGTCATGTTTGCCATCAGTTGTCATCTGCAATGGCCTTCTTTGCCTGTTGTGGACAAGGTTTGGTCCCTGTGATGCTAAAGGGCCAGTCTGGGGCCACCTTGGGCTTGAGTTGGGTCAGACCAGATGCCTGCCCTCATCCCATTTGCCAGAGCTGTGGTTGCACCAAACTTCAGGGTGCTCACTTTCTGCTGCCCGCTGTGAGATCTTCATTGGTGGGTAGAGCTGGCAGTCAGAGGTCTGTACCCATCCCAGAGCTGGGAATATAGTCAAACTGATGTGTATGATTATGTTCCCTCTCCCAAGGCAAGAGTCACTTGGGAGTGGTCCTGGACAGTGTTGGAGCTGCCTGCTGCTTACAAAATGAGAGGCATCTAGTGCTGCTCTGGATGGACTCCTGCCCAGTGGGGATGGTTGGAGGGGGCAGTCTGCAGGAGAATGCAGGGGTGGGTGAAGCGGTGTTAGCAAGCTACATGGCAAGTGTTCCAGCTGGTTCCTGCAGCTGTCTGGGTATCTGGATTAGGGTGGGGGTAGGGGAGAGAAATGGTGCCTGCCAAGTCTTTTATTCTTGGAGAAGTCTCCTAAAGATCCCTGCCCTTCCAGGAGAAGTTCTGAGATTAGTAAAGAAATCTCCTTTCTCTATATCCCAGCCACTTTTCAAACTGCCACTTCTATGCTGTATCCCTGCAGGGCTGTTTGTTACGCTGTCTCTTTAAGGATGGAGACTGTTTCCTCTTGCCCTCCAGCTCTCCCAGAGCCAAGCCAACTGATTTTTAAAATTCTAGGTGTTAAGCTCCAGTGATGGTAAAAGCTAAAAAAAAAAGTTAAGCCCCTCTGTCTTTAAAAGCCAAATATTATGGGGGTTTGTCTTTACAGTGCAGGTCACCCATGTCTGGGGTGCCTGGTAGGAGATCTCTTCCTCTCCCTTTTCCGTGCTTGTGGCGTCCCTCACATTTGTGGTTGGTTTTCCTGGGGGTCTGGTTCTAACCACATCTCCATCATTCCTCCCATTCTTTTCATTGTGGCCTCTTCTCTTCAATTAACTGTGGAGGGTCTGTTCTGACAGTCTTCAGGTTGTTTTCTGGGTTGGTTACACTGATATGGGTGTATCGAGGGGTATCCATGAGACAAATGAGCTTAGGATCCTCCTACCTTGCCATCTTTCCCAGAAATTCATATTGCATTTTTTGTTTATCTTTTACCTGTTTGTTTGTTTTTTAATGTACTCTAGATACAAGTCCCTTGCAGGTTATATAAATTATAAATATCTTACTGTATAGTTTAACTTTTCACTTATATTTTCTTTTTTTTTGATAGGGAAAAATGTTTTTTAATTACACACTCAATCCATTGGATGTATTTCAAAATACCCCCCAAAACACTTTTCTTCATTTATCAGTGAAAGAAGTTAGAAAATAACGTCAAAAAAATAGCATATGGCAATCAAATTTCCCTGAAAGTCACAGTCACATATAGAGTACATCCTAGAAAAGAGGAGGAGCCAGACAGGTTCTCCCTACTTTCAGGAATTTCATCAAGTACTGGACCTACTCATGGGTGGAGAGAAAAGGCAACTTTTAACTATGAGTATGTTATTAAATGAGGCATTTACTATACTCCTTCCTAAGAGCACCAGGTGGGGGACAAGTGTTCTAAACTTGATCTAGGAAATGGAATGTGGAGTCAGTCCATCCTCTTCCCCCTAAGAGCTGTCCAGTGGCTAATGAATTTAAAAAGCATGACTAAATAAAAACAAATGCCCACATACTCTCTCCTGCCCCCCAAATAAAGGTAAAAGAAAAAAACTGGATTTCCCAGATTATTCTCCAGAATAATAGTTGCTTTATATATTTGGTATAAGTGGGATGTTAAAGTCCTTTACTGTTCATTGCTATCAATTTCTTCCTTTACATATCTATTAATAGTTGCTTTATGTATTTGGCTGCTTTCACGTTGGGTACATAAATATTTGCAACTCGAGAGTGGATGGAGCCTGGGAGTAGCTTTAACAACCCAAATTCATCGATTACAGAGTCATCACAAGCATGCCTTGCTTTTAAACAACAAAAAAAATATTTTTGAAACAAGATAAAAACCTAGTACTAATCACTTTCTGACAATACACAATTACTGAATTAACTAATATTGAGAAGGGGAAGGGAATCATACCTATGGGCCTTGTCTCACACAAGTGCATGTTTGTAGGTGCAAGGCACTTGTCATTATTGCAGAAATGAATTTTAATTTTTCATCTTTAGTTTAACATTGCTTTTAGTACAATGCTGACACCAGCAGTGCAGAAAGGGCTCTGGAGAGTTGTTCATAGCAGCAGCTCTCCTTTGGTTCTGGAGGCTCCAGGCCAGCCAACATTGCCTCGTCACATACATTCTTAAGGCCTTTCTGTGAGTGCAGAACCCGCCACATATTTGACCACCTTCAGGTCATGGGCCAGCTTTTCACATCATTTCAGCAGTCTCCGGAGGGATAGACTTCTCTTTGTTCTTGGTTTCTCAATCGTAGAGGAGTCATCGTTAAGATCAATTTGGGTCCCAACAAGCAAGAAAGGAGTCTTGGGACAGTGGTAAGTTATCTCAGGCACCCACATTTCCTTCACATTTTCGAATGAGGAGGCAGAGATCACTGAATAACAGACTGGAATACATTTGTAGAAATGTATTCGTAGATACATTGAAATACGTTTGTAGAATAACTTGGCAGTTGTAATCTGTCATAGTCCTCTTGCCCCACAGTATCAGAAAGTCCAAGAGTGTATGGCCCCCTATCGATCATAATGGTGACTGCATAGTTGTCACCAAGAGTCGGTACATCCTCGGAAATGTGTTTGTTGTGTAGGATATCAGGAGACATGTTTTACCAACAGCAACGTCACCCACAACAACGCACTTAATTGTCTGCATTACTGAAACAATTTTGTATCCACTTTAAATATTTCAAATTCGGTGGTGATCTCAGCTTCTCCGCAGGGGCATTGCCAGTGCTGTGTGGTGTCTCCTCTTGTAGTTAATCTTCTGATGAACAGAAGTTTCCCTTTTTTTTTTTTCTTTTTTTAATTTTTTTTTTTCAACGTTTATTCATTTTTGGGACAGAGAGAAACAGAGCATGAATGGGGGAGGGGCAGAGAGAGAGGGAGACACAGAATCGGAAACAGGCTCCAGGCTCTGAGCCATCAGCCCAGAGCCCGACGCGGGGCTCGAACTCACGGACCGCGAGATCGTGACCTGGCTAAAGTCGGACGCTTAACCGACTGCGCCACCCAGGCGCCCCCAGAAGTTTCTCTTTGACACGTAGTTGAATTAGTCAACCTTTTTCTTTTATAGTTAGAATGTCTGGGAGCCTATTGAAGAAATCCTTCCATACACCGCGGCCATGAAAACTTCTCCTATTTTATCTTCTGGGAGCTTTATTATTTTCCTTTCACATTTAGATCTATAATCCACTCAATTGATTTTTCTATATGATGTGGGATAAGGGTCCCTTTTTCTTCTAAATGGATATTCCCCATTTATTGACAAGGTGAATCTTTCCCTACTTTAATGTAAGGCTAGCTTTTTCATAAATCAAAGATAATAAATGTGTTGCTATATCTGGACTTTTTATTCTTTTTGTTCTTTGGTCTATTTGCTGGTCCTTGCACCAGTATACCTACTATTTTAATGTAGATTTAATATGTCTTGATATCTGAAGCATAAATCCTCCCAATTTTATTTACTTCTTTAAACTCTTCTTGGCTATTCTTAGTAATGTCCTTTTTGTCATTAGAAATATTTATTCTTTGTGCTTTCTCTCTTTTTTTCCTTTGTCAGTCTTAGTGCAGGTATGTATCACTTTTGTTGGTCTTTCCAAAACCCAACATTTGGCTGTATTGATTTTATTTAAAGTTTGCTTTTCATTTCAGTAGTTTCTGCTTTTGTCCTTAGAACTTTTCTTCTCCTTTTGAGGGGTTTAATTTGCTGTTCTTTCCTAACTTTTTAAGATAGAACCTTGGGTTATTGATCTTTTCATCTTTTCTATTACATACATTTAAGGCTGTGAATTTCCCTCAGCACAACCTTACCATATCCTTCAAGTTTTAATATGTAATATTATTATTTTTACTCAATTCAAAATATTCTAACTTCCAGTATGGTTTATTTTTTTGACACATGATGTATTTAGAGAGGCATTCTTTAGTTTCCAAAGTTAGGGGAGTTTCCTAGTAGCTTTTGCTATTGATTTCTAGCTTAATTTCCATACCCTATATTAAGTTATTGGTACCGATCATCTTTATTATTCTAATAATTTTTAAATTATATGAACCTTATTCAATTGTGAAATATTACTTTATAACCATTATTATGGGAGCATCTCTTTTGCCAGTGTTAAACAAACACTGTTCATTTTGTGTCTGTAACTGACTGCTTATTTTTTAGCAGGTATCATTATGCTTTATTTCTCTTTAATAACTGGAAATTATGCTATTTTTTAAAATGTCATCTTTCTCTACTTCTTTTGTTCTGCAGGAGGAGAAGTTGATCTCAGTGACCTGGAAAATGTCTTGCAAAATATGGGGATAGAGTCCTCACCAGAGCATTCGGAGCTAAAGAAATTACTTCCAATTAATGGTGGGCATTTCAAATATCAGAATAGTCTTCAAGAGAGTTAATATAGTCATCCAGGGAGTTGTTCAGCCATTGCAAGTATCAGGTAGAATCTTGAGGGAATTAGAATTATAGCCTAAAAATTTTTTATAATCCAAATCTCCATGTTTATTCTAGATCACTTAGAAGTTAGATTTAAAAATATCCATAATTCTAAAGATAATTATTTTTAATATTTAGGAATACATAAATTGCCATTTAAAAATATGTCAAAATCAAGAGGCTCATCAATCATCAGTCTTGCCATCTGGACTAAGGAATATTGATAGTTATTTTTCCTTCCATTGAGATGCCTTGGGTTAAGACCTCTAGGAAAAAGGAGGAGGACGAGGAGAGATGTAGAACTATCCTTACTAGTAGAGGGGGAAAAATGTGGACTCAGAAAAAATACAACATAAGGAAGTGTTTTTTCTTTGGCCTGGTAAATATTAATAATTGTCTCATGTGCTAAAGAATTGATTTACCATATTAAGAATTTCGTTTACATTTTTTGTTTTATTATTTCTAGAAGATACTAGGTAAATTTTAGGAGCAAATTATTTTATGCTGTATATTTCTGAACTTGGATATTTGATATTGTTTTAGCATGTCTAGATATTTTCTCTATGACCTAAATTATGTGTTTCTTGCAGCTACAGCTAGTAGAAAAATATATAAGACTAGTTTGCTGAATTGTGCAGAAGATGTAAAAGGTGAGTGAGATTCAAATAAAGATGTCAGATTGAGACTCTTGTGTTTTGCTTTTTTTCTTATTAAATATTGCCCCCTGCCATTCTCATATATATTTCCATGATTAGTTTTAATACACACATATGTTCCTACTGATTAAATAATTTTCTGTCTTGTTTTTAAAAGGTGTTCTAAATATTTAGGTTTACCTAGATTTTTGATGTGGAAATAATAAAATTTAGGCCCAGCTATAAAAATTTAAGATCGTATATCTTGAAATACAGTGACCAAACTGAATCTCCTTGTATAAATGTTTATATAAAAAATAACTATTATATTTGCAGTTTTTGCTGTTAAAATTAACCTGAGTGGTGTCTCAGCCTTATTCTGATGTATTGTGTTATGTAAGCTTATCTTCAGTGTGGGATATTTTGGCTATAAATGAATAGATAATTTTAGTCCGTTAGTATTTCTCTTTAAAAATTTAAATGTCCTTAGCCTCTTTTTTTATGATGAAATTGATACCACCATACATTAGGAATTTATACTATATTTTGATTTTTATTTTAATATCCTCATATCTTTCTCTTTTGTTGGGTTGCAAGATGATGACCATGACCTTGACTCTATTCTTGAAAACATGGCAATCAAACTTACAGCTGAGGAACTTAATGATGTACCCGTTGCTTCAGATGCTTCAGATGTACCAGTTGATGGTGAGTGATTTAGATATCATTACGCCTTCATGAAAATTTGGGTTTTGCAGCTGACATTTTTTATAGGACTTATGTAGCTGAAATAAGAATTATTTTTTCTCTCAATATATTAATCTAAAGTTGATACTTATTCGTTTATTTAACAAATATTTACTGAGCACTATATATCATGTATTCTGCTCAGTGCCAGAAATACAATGACCACGAAATACAGACATAGTCCTTGACCCAAGGAACTTAATGTCTAGTGTATCACAATTCTTAGTATTCTAGTAGAGGCTGAGAATGTTGCTGGGGCCTCAGTCAGGTTAGTAGTTTTCACAGGAACAAGGGCTTTGGTTTCAGCCAATATGAATGACATTTTTGCTACTTCTATATAGGCATGGATCATCATATCCTTGGACCAGACTTCACGATTCAAGGTCAGTATTGTATGTATTAAATAAAATATTAGGATTGAAGTGTGATGTATCACAAAGTAATCCCCACTTGAAATAAACCAAAAAAGAATATATTTAGCTGAGCACAATCCACTGAGGTCAAGCAATATCACCTAGAAACATTTTACTGAATACTGCCTCTTACCTGAAAAAATATTTTTTTTCACATGATTCATATACTATTTAGTTATGTCTTTGCCATGGGTTTTATACCCTTCTGATAGGGTGAGTTTTT
The DNA here is from genome assembly GCF_016509475.1 of Prionailurus bengalensis. Lineage (NCBI taxonomy): Eukaryota > Metazoa > Chordata > Mammalia > Carnivora > Felidae > Prionailurus > Prionailurus bengalensis. The sequence continues at coordinate 44,448,930 of NC_057347.1, forward strand.
TTTCCCCAAAAGATATTTTTATTGAATCATTCCTTAATTTTCAAGTACTACTGTGTACCAATGAAAAACATGTAGTTAGTTTTTTATTTGCTTATTTTCTTTATGCTTTTAAGTTTCCCTGGGACATCTGGAAAAAATAACTAAGTGGGACTATCAACAATTGCCAGAGGTTATTTTTAGCTTCAGAAACTCACTTGGGGATGTCAGATAAAAGGCAGAATAGGAACCACCGAAAAACTCTCTCCTCCATAAGAGCAATGAGCAAACTGGCAAAAATTGTCAAAATTAACATTTTCAGAACTGGAAATTAACCAAAGGTTTGCTGCAATCTGGGAGGATTTAAGAGAAAAAAGACTGAATCTCAGTAAGAATAGTGAGCTTTGTGATATTTTAATTTGCCCTATTCCCATCCTCTGTCTTACAGCTCCGTAATAGCCTTGAAAAATAACATTTTCTATTTGCAGTGAAAACTAGTAGCCTGGAAACCACTGGAGGGAGCAGAGGGGAACTGGAGCTCTTTCAAAGCCTTATTGCCTAAGAACTGTCATTATTTGGTCCGTTTGGTGGTTCCTTGGAGTGAGGCTTTCTATCTGTCTCCCTTTATGTATGAATTAATAAATGAATAATTCATGAGTATGGAAAGATGAATCAAGAGATAAACTGAAAAGAGCAGAAAAGAATAAGAAAAAATAATAATTATTTGGAGTCATAAAGAACTAATAGCAATTACTGCAGTGGTAGAGTAATAATTAGCAGCCAGACTGAAATGGACGCAGTGATTAGAAAGAAGAGGAGAAAGTATGTTAGTAAAAGACATGAGATGAGAATTATGGCCTTTACTTCTTTTACTCTTGGTACCTGCATGAGTCTTGTCCCTGCCAGAACAAAGATGAACACAGAGAGCATGAACTGTCCTATAGAGTTTATGAACTAGTGTGGCATCATAAAATGTTTTTCCTAGACTCCGAGTCCATTTTGCAAATACAAATTGAACCCCAGAAAGCCTGAAATTAAAAATTAAAATGGACTCAAATAAAATAGTGGAAATACTGGACTCTGCCTTAAGCTTTTTTACAGTATGGGTACTTTATGTTTTCATTCTAAAGCTCTATCATTTTCTGGATCCCAACTAAGTCTTTTTTTTTTTTTTAACAGCTAATGGGAACTTTGATGTTGGTATCTTAATGGATGGAATGGATGGAATAAAAGCCAAAACAGGTAATAGAATAACAACTAAGAGTAAGATGCTACTAGAAATCTAAGAACCAAATTCTTTCCACTAAATTACAATATAATGCTCTTTCCACATCATGATTGCATGGACTTTTAAAATCTGTCTTACACATCTTATAAAAATGTTTATGTATAAATGCCTACAGTTAGATTATCAGAACTTTTAGCAATAAAACTTCAATGCTCTTTGTTGTTTCCCAAGTCATTATCTGAAATCTCTGCCAATAATTAGCATACCTTCTTTTATGGCGGAAAGCTAAATTGCAATTTAACACAGTAAAAAGTGAAGGAAAGTTTTGGTAAAGTTAGAGGCGATCTCAAAGCAATAAAAGTGCTGAGAAAACTATTTAGATCAGCAATCTGTATCATTCTAATGTACTGCAAAGTTTATACTCATAATCTCATGCTCTGTTGCCCTGCCTATCATTCAGAGATTATACTAGAAATAACGAGTGAAATAACAGAGAAATGCTCTGTAGGCCCAAAGGCCTATTTTTTAGGCTGGGTCTCTTTTCATTCAGCAGTTAGCTGTAATGCTACAAAGGCAATTTTTTTTTTTAATTGTGTGGAATCACGACATCATTCACAATAATACCAGAAGTCTCCCTTCTTTTGCTTTGAAGGAGAGGTTGAGGTCAATGACATGAAAAAAGTTCCAGGAAACATGGGGATAGAACTCAAAGATAAGAAACAGGGAGAGTTGGTGAACAATCTGCCAGTCGATGGTGAGAATTTCTCTAACAATTCTATTTCATATCTAAGTGAAAAAGATTGTCCAAAAAAATCTTTTACAAGGTAATGACTTTTCTCTTACGAAGAAATACCAACGGTGTCATCTCATTCTTAGTTGGGAATGAGGTGGCTTTAGTCAGAAATCCTGCGACCATGGTTGAGAAATCCTGGCTATTATTCTTGAATACACTGTGATTCTGAGATTTTAAAATGAGAAGAGGAAAAGGAAGGCATTGAAAAGTATGAAATGGAAATAAATGAGAAATTACAAAGAATAAATGGATGGGAGGGGTTCTGCCTGTTAGAGGGCCAGCAATAACTGCCTTAGGTGCCGGTGAATGAAGAGTGGCCTTATTTTCTCCATTTCATATATTTTTAAAAATTATTGAGAGTATATTTGTACTGCATGGAAAGGTAAAGTCTGACTTTGTGAAATGATGGCTTCTCTGTTGCTTAATAACGAATTTTGGTGAGATTTTGATTTGTATGCTTCTTAAAGCTGATACATCTATCAGGATAGGCTGATGGTTGGCACAGAGGCCTTTTTCATTAATTTATTCTAAATCAAAATAACTGACATATAACATTAGTTTCATGTGTACAACATAGTGATTCAACAATTACACACATTATGAAACACCATGGTAAGTGTAGTTGCCTTCTGTTGTCATAGTTATTACATTATCGACTCTGTTCCCTATGCTATACTTTTCATCCCTCTGACTTATTTTCTTTATAACTAGAAGTTTGCACCTCTTAATCTTCTATTTCACCTAATCCCCCCCCACCTCTACTTTGGCAACCACCTGTTCTCTCTATTTATGAGTCTGTTGTTTGTTATACTTTTTAGATTCCACAAGTAAGCAAAATCATATGATATTTGTATTTCTCTGTCTCACTTACTTCATTTATCATAATAGCCTCCAGGTCCATCCATGTTGTCATGAATGGCAAGATTTCATTCTTTTTTACAGCCGAGTAGTATTCCATTATGTGTATGTGTACCACATCTTCTTTATCCATTCATCTGTTAATGGACACCTAGGTTGCTTCCCCATCTTGGCTATTGTAAGTAATGCTGCAGCAAACAAAATGGCATAGTATCTTGCCAAATTAGCGTTTCCATTTTTTTCTTGTAAATACCCAGAAGTGAAATTACTAGACCATATGGTACTTCTATTTTTAGTTTTTGGAGGAACCTCCCTACTAATTTCCAGAGTGGCTGCACCAATTTACATTCCCACCAATAGTGCACCGGGGCTCCCTTTTCTCCTCACCTTCACCAAGACTTATTATTTATCTTTTTGATACTACCCATTCTGATCGGTGTGAAGTGATATCTCATTGGGTTTTGATTTGCATTTTCCTGATGATTAGTGATGCTGAGCACCTTTTCATGTGTCTGTGGGCCATCTACATGTCTTCTTTGGAAAAGTCTATTCATGTGCTCTGCCCATTTTTAAATTGGATTATTTGTCATTTTTCGGTGTTCAGTCGTGTGAGTTCTTTGCATATTTTGGATTTTAACCCCTCACTGGATATATCATTTGCAAATATCTTCTCCCATTCAGTAGTTGCCTTTTTGTTTTGTTGATGGTTTCCTTTGCTGTTCAATGAAGGCCTTTAAAGATGAAAATATACATAAGATGTTAAATTTTGATACTTGCCACTTTTCAGATATTTTGATAGCATATTTGTGCTTCTTTTAATCCGCCCATACTTTTGCAGACAATGTGTGTTCTATCCTGGGGGTTAGAGTTCCATAATTTATTGAAAAGTTTACAATTTGTGGCAAAGAAGAAAATAAGTCTAGTCTGAAAAGTGATTAATAAACAAAAAAATTAGTAGTGGTTAAAGAAATTTACTCAGAAAAAGAAATTTTTCTCTGGGCATCATCAACAAAAAAATCATGCTTATTGGATGGAAGGATGAAATTTGTTATCCCCACTAGTGTATTTCACTGAGTAGCTCACCGATTACCTTTAAAGCTTTCTGCTCTATGGACTGACCAAAGGAAGATATTTTATTCTAACTCTATTATTGAACATATTTTAAATATTTGAACAATGTAGTTAGCTATGTTTTTTGTGCTAGAACTTGTAACTATATATTATACACGAATTAATAGTTTTGGTCACATTTAAGAGTGACTACATTTTGGTGTTATTTCTTTCAGTTTCCTAGGGGTGAGGATGATTGATATCAACAATCATGTTGATATAACAACAATCACTGTTCTGGAAAACATGAGGTTGAATCTTACAGAAAAGGAACCTAAAAATATGAGACAGAATCTACAAATTAATGCTGAGCATTTAATATAGCATTGAACCACTTGGGAAATCTTGGGCTTATGAAGTGATGGAAAGACTCTCGAAAGCCACTAATTTGGCACTAAGAAGACATTTTAAAAACTCACAGAACACATCTCTAAATAGAAATGAATGCCATCCTAAAAACTTATATTAAGTTTATTATATCAACAACTTCTTACACTGTGAATCATAAGTAATGCTGAGGTTTCCACAGGCCACAAAAGGCCAGAGAAGAGTCAGAGGGATAGGGAGCATGGAAATAAGATGAAAAAGAATCTTAAATTGGAAAATCAAATCTAGGTCTATACCGCAGACATTGAAGTGAAGTACTGGCAATTGTTCAGTGGAAGTGACCTGGGAGTTCAGGAAAATGAGAATGGCTCCTGTTCTTGTCTGTAGCAATGAGATCTGTGGTCTAATAGCCCTAAGGTGCTAAAATATACCTTAGGCACCCTTTGCTGTCTCAAGTTGTCCCAAGATAAGGTGAAAGGCGACAGGTTCTAGTTTTACCCATCCTATTAAATTTTTCCAGATAATTAGAAAAGTCAAATGAGTCTTGGTACTCCTATTTAAAATGTTAAATGATAATATGAAGACATAAATTACACTTTCTCTCTTTTTTCATATCATTAGCACGGGCTAATTAAGTTAATAATACACAGAAACGAATGCATTTTTAATATTGTGGAAACATTCCATTTTTCTTATTTCCCATCCCTATTGCTTTCCTAAGGTGGGAAGGTTAATGTGGGTAATTTGGACAGCATTCTGGGGGAAATGAGGATTAAGCTCCCAGAAAAGGAACAGAAAAAGCTGACAGAAAACCTGCTACTTAATGGTGAGGATTTTAGAAATAACTGTGTCTTTGAAGGGAGTTAGCGCTTGTGAACACGCATACCAGAATTTCTAAAGCACTCAGAAGATATTTGCAGATCTTAAGGAGGGATTAATTCCTAATGTAAAAGTCCTATTTCTTCATTTTTATAAACTCCAGGGAGCAGAATGAAGTTCTGTTTGTAGTTCATTGTTTCATTTAACACTCTCTGAAAAAACTTCCTTTCCCCCATCATCCCTATATCCTCAAAATATTCAGATTTATATCTTCAGATCAATTTTCTCACTCAAATATTGTGTGTTATAAGTTTTATAGGACTTTTCTTTCTTTTTAAAGTTTAGTTTTGAGAGACAGAGACAGAGAGAGTGGGGGAGGGTCAGAGAGCGAGGAGAGAGAGAGAATCCCAAGCAGGCTCTACATTGTCAGCACAGAGCCCAACGCAGGACTGAATTCCACGAACCATGAGATCATGACCTGAGCTGAGATCAAGAGTCAGACACTTAACCAACTGGGCCACCCAGGTGCTCCGCTCAAGGAACCCTGTAACCTATTGCCGTCTGTTCGAGTCTCAGTGACATGGTAGAAAGATGGTTTCATAGACAACGCAGAGATAGAGACCGAGACTTCTCTTCTCATTTTCTTCCAATTTCTTCTTTGTTATCTCCCCATTCTACCCCATGTCCTTCTAGTCTGAGTCACTGAATGTCCCTTTTTGGGTTATCATTTACTTTATTGGGACTAATTACAATTTCATTATAGTTAGTAGCTTTATCAAAGGACTTCGTGAATACCCAGAACACCCCAAAAGGAAACCCTATATCCTTTAGCTATCACCCTTTTATTCTCTCCCCACCACCCTACAAGCCCTAGGCAACTTACTAATCTGTTTTCTGTCCCTATAGATTTACCTATTCTGGACATTTCATATAAGCGGGATAGTATGTAGTCTTTATGATTAGCTTCTTTCACTTAGTATGATGGTTTCAGGTTCATCTTGTAGCATGTATCAATATTCCATTCTTCCTTTTTTCCAATTTATTTATGGTGGTAAAATGCACATAACATAAAGTTTACTACCTTAACCATTTTTAAGTGTCCAGTTCAGTGTTATTAAGCACCTTCACATTTTTTGTGCAATGACTACCACCATCCGTCTCCAGAATTCTTTTCATTTTGTAAAATTAAAACTCTGTATCCATCAGGGGCGCCTGGGTGGCTTGGTCAGTTAGGCGTCCGACTTCGGCTCAGGTCATGATCTCATGGTCCATGAGTTCGAGCCCCGCGTCGGGCTTTGTGCTGACAGCTCAGAGCCTGGAGCCTCTTTCAGATTCTGTGTCTCCCTCTCTCTCTGCCCCTCCCCTGTTCATGCTTTGTCTCTGTCTCAAAAATAAATAACCGTTAAAAACAAAAACAAAAACAAAAACAAAACTCTGTATCCATTAAACAAACACTTCCCATTCTCCGCTACTACGAGCCCCTGACAGCCACCATTCTACTTTCTGTCTGTATGGTTTTGACTAATCTAAATACCTTATATAAGTGGAATCATGCAGTGTCTATTTTCGTGACTAGTTTATTTTACCCTAATATCCTCATGTTTCATCCAGGTTGTAACATATGTCAAAATTTCCTTCCTTCTTAAGACTGAATAATATTCTACTATATGTATATATATTCATTCATCCATCAGTGGATACTTGAGTTGCTTCCACATTTTAGTGATTGTGAATATGTTCTGTGAACATGGGTATACAATTTCATTCCTTTTTGTTGCCTAATAACACATTCTGTTGTATGTGTATATGTTGTGTTTATTCACTCATCCTTTGATGGGCATCTGGGTTCTTTCTGCCTTTTGGCTATAATGAGCATTTCCAAATATATACAAAGTAGGAAGAATAATATAATGAATGATGAAGAATAAAGAATAATAGAATGAACCTAGATTCAACAGTTATGAAGATTCATCTCACTTGCTTCTTATTTATTTATTTAATTCATTTTTGAGAGACAGACAGAGACAGAGCATGAACGGGGAAGAAGCAGAGAGAAGGAGACACAGAATCCAAAGTAGGCTCCAGGCTCTGAGCTGTCAGCACAGAGCCTGACGCGGGGCTCGAATTCACAAACCGTGAGATCCTGACCTGAGCCGAAGTCCAATGCTCAACCGACTGAGCCACCCAGGCGCCCCTCTTATTTATTTCAAAGCAAATTTTCATTTAGTCCTTATATACTTCAGTATACATCTTCTTAAAAGTATGGATTTTTTGGGCGCCTGGGTGGCGCAGTGGGCTAAGCGTCCGACTTCAGCTCAGGTCACGATCTCGCGGTCCGTGAGTTCGAGCCCCGGTTCAGGCTCTGGGCTGATGGCTCAGAGCCTGGAGCCTGTTTCCGATTCTGTGTCTCCCCCTCTCTCTGCCCCTACCCTGTTCATGCTCTGTCTCTCTCTGTCCCAAAAATAAATAAACGTTAAAAAAAATTTTTCTTAAAAAAAAGTATGGATTTTTTTACATGACTGCAATACCATTATACAGTTTATTTTTAAATTTCCCTTCTTTAAAATATTTTTTACAGTGAGCTTATTCAAATAAAGAACCCAACAAGCTTTACACACTGCATCTATTATGACACTTAAATCTCACGTACTCTACAGCTATTCCTCTACCTTCTTTGTCTTTTCTTTTTAGGCACTGATTTTTTTTTAAGAAACTGGGTTGCGGATTGTCTTGTAGCATTTCTATATACTAAAAAAAGAAAAATTTCCCATATACTAAATTTACCCGTTTTTTTTCTGTTTTCTCATCTCTCGTTTCTCTGTTGTCCGTATTCCTCATAAACCAGGAGTCAGCTCTGATGGCTTAATTATTTTCATCTTCAACATTTTTTGACAAGAATACTTCATAAGTAATACTGTTTATTTCACATTGCATTCCATCGGGAGATACAGATCTAGTTTATCTTTTTGAAAACGGCTCTACAGTTGTCCCAAATCATTTATTTAAAAGTCTGTCACCACATCCTTGAATTTGAGATGCCATCCTAACTATATACTTGATTTCCATGTGCACTTGTCTATTTTGAGAATTTCCATTCTGTTCTATTGGTCTGCTTATTCATGCTCTAAATTGTGTTGAGTATAACAGCTTTATAGTCTTTTGATATGAGTATACCTAACCCCTCACTCCTCAGCCCTTGTACGCACACACACACACACGCACACAAACACGCTCCCTTGTCCACCCCGCCCAGTTCTGGCTGTTCTTTAGAGAAACATCTTTTTTGTGTGACTTTTAGTAGGAGTGTATTTGTCTTGTTTTTTTTTTTTTTTCTTTCATTTTCCATTTGCTGTGTAACATATTTCCTGGTGAGAAGATTGATTTCTTAGGGTTTGAAAACCACTTATATTATGAGAGGACTTATCACATGTACGTGTTTACTGTTGTGCCAAGTTTAAACCCCAACATAATGAAGAAATATGAAAGCATATCATGCACCCTTATTTCTTGTTTTCTGTGGTATAGAAATACTGACTACCCTTTCAACTTTAACATCGAAATCTTCCACATTCAATACAGATCCGCGTTATTGTGAGTCAAGATTTAACCACGTGGTGATGTACCCACTTGGCTGTAGCTCCGGCCTCCATGGGTGCAGACAATGCCATATGCACGGTGTGCACCAGTAAGAGTGCCCCATAGACACCGTGAGCTGCCCACTAGGAAGCTCGGGAAAGACACACCACCGCTACTTGGCACTAAACCAAGGATTGTCCCAAAGGACTTTCCCGCAGCCCTAGATTCACTAGTGGGTAGAGGATGAGTTCCATGTGGTTCAAGGTCCCCTTCATATTCCCATACAGCTGTCTTGTTTCCTTCCTCCCTCCTTCCTCCTCTTTCCCCCTTCTTTTCATTTCTAAGCATTTTTTTCTCTTTTTCGGCTATCCTGGGTCATTTTGTATTGTTTCCTATCTCCTGCAGATGCAGATACTTTTAGCTTGTTTTCCATTGCTTTACACATAGGAAGCACAATAGTTTTGTAATTTGTGCCTGATAACTTCTAAATCCAAAGTTTTTATGAGCATGTTGCTGCTGCCTGTTATTTCTGCTTATTCTCTCTCAGGTAACTTGTTTTGCTCTGTGTTTGATTCTTTGGAGTGTGAGCTATTTTCCTTGGAAAATTATAGAAAGAAACCTTTGAGGGTAAGGATGGAAGCATGTTCCTAAGGAATACTTGCCTTTGCTTCTGCTGGGCACTTGGACAGAATCACCCACACTCCATGAGGTCAACAACATGACAGTTCAAATCCAGATGGAGCAAGTATCATTAGAACAGAAACAGTAACAGGGCTCTGCTTACCTCCCTAGGTTCCTACTTTTTTTTTTTTTAACGTTTTTTTATTTATTTTTGGGACAGAGAGAGACAGAGCATGAACGGGAGAGGGGCAGAGAGAGAGGGAGACACAGAATCGGAAACAGGCTCCAGGCTCTGAGCCATCAGCCCAGAGCCTGACGCGGGGCTCAAACTCACGGACCGTGAGATTGTGACCTGGCTGAAGTTGGACGCTTAACCGACTGCACCACCCAGGTGCCCCCTTAGGTTCCTACTTTTGATGAGACTTTGCACTAGTAACGTACTCTCTTATCAGCTCTTTAGTACTTTTGAGGAGATGCTTTTTACATTTTATCCAAGATTTCAGTTTCCAGAGGAAGGTTGGTCTGAATAACATCGTCCTCCACATAAATGGAAACAGACCTTGATGATCGATTTTTGTCAGGAGTTGAGGCATCTAATCTGGGAGTTCAGGAAAAAAAAAAAAAAAACCCTCATTGTCAGCCACAGTTTGATTTTACCATTTGCTGTGAAAGATTTGAAAATTGCTCATTCACCTGGAAGATTTCTATTCGAATTCTAACATCCTTATTGACCCCCTTGATATATGTGAATAGACTATATTAAATCTTGTTTTCCTCATGAGACTGATAATCATTAATGCACTATGAGTAATGCGAGTGGTCACATTTTGGAATCAGTGAGTTTTCCCCGTATTCTTTACTTTTTCACAAGGAGAGATTATTGATGTCGATAAAATGGATTCTCCTTTGCAAACTATGGGGATGAACCTTTCAGAAGAGGAAATTAATGATCTGACACGTGATCTACCAGCCGATGGTGAGTATTTAAGATATGTTTGAATCGGTTAATCTGAGCTTCTGTAAAAGAATCTCTGAAAACTCTACTTTGGCATTAAGAAGACAGAAAACATGAAAGATGACTCAGACTGGAAGTAAACATGTTTTGCCCCTTGACATTTTCAGTAACTTCATTTCCACTTGGAGTATGGCCAAGGCCAAGGCCACTATTAGAACTGAACAAAATTAGAGAGAGACACTGCTGTGGAGGGAAGGGAGTGGGGTGCATTAAATAGAAGAAACTTTAACCCAGAAAAAATTTTTTAAAATTATAGAGAAAAGAGAGCAGAGCCTGAAGTGGGAAATTATTTTGAATTTCTTTTAAGTAAGCTCTAGGCCCAGTGTGGAGCTCAGTTCACAACCTGAGATCAAGAGTTGCATGCTTTACCACCTGAGCCAGCCAGGTACCCCTAAGTGGGAGGTTATTAAAATAGCATTTCTGTCTTTGCCTCACCATTTTCAAGGACATGTAGAAAGGCAGAATAGGGGCGTTTGGGTGATTCAGTCTGTTGAGCGTCCAACTCTTGATTTCGGCCCAGGTCATGGTCCCAGGGATGTGGGATCGAGCCCTGCATCCAACTCTGTGCAGAGTGTGGCCTGCTTTGGACTGTCTCTCTCTCTCTGTCTCTCTCTCTGTCTCTCTCTCTCTGTCTCTCTCGTGCACACGCGTGCTCACTCTCTCTTAAAAGAAAAAAAAGGCGTGATAAAGGAGGAATATGAAGTGTAGGACCTATTTCCTGCACCAAAGGAATAGGACCAAGTTTTCCAGATACCCTTGAGGGGAAAAGGAACAGTAACCACTCAGGCCTGAATGTGTGGAATGTCTGAATGCTCAGCGGCCCCACCTATGCCTCTGCTTACATCCCCTCATTCTGAGCTGGGTTCCATGGTCCAAGGACTGACTGTTCCCAAAGCTCTAATCTCCCTTGATGGGCTAGAGACAAAGTCTAAAGTTTAGTACATTCTGAATTGGGGCTAAAAGAATTCTCAAGCTAAATAAGCAAATGTTAAATATCAGCCTGAGAACGTTATAGTAGGACTAAGAAGTATCTGTCTGGAACATGCCTTAACTATTATATAACCTTAGATGAATCAATACTTGCTCCTCTTATTAAGGTGCATTTATTCACGTCATTGTGTAAGATAAGCAGTGTACCCTTAAAAATATTTTTGTTAATTCATTTAATTTATTCTCTAATTTTTACCATTGGTAGTGTACTAGGAGGACCATGCAAGTGGTCTTCACTGTCCTGTTTTCTTTGCTTGCAATGGTGTATCCGTGAATGAGACTAGATATGGAACAATCAGCTTTCATAATAGAAAACTATTTTTTGTCTATTTGAGATTATGGTGGAATTTTTTTTCATATTGCTAAAAAAAGCAGAATTATGGGTGGAAATCTAGCTATTATTTGAAACTATCCTCTGGTATTGCCAATGATTTCTGTTCCTTATTTTAAAATAATAATTTCAGGGGCGCCTGGGTGGCGCAGTCGGTTAAGCGTCCGACTTCAGCCAGGTCACGATCTCGCGGTCCGGGAGTTCAAGCCCCGCGTCGGGCTCTGGGCTGATGGCTCAGAGCCTGGAGCCAGTTTCCAATTCTGTGTCTCCCTCTCTCTCTGCCCCTCCCCCGTTCATGCTCTGTCTCTCTCTGTCCCAAAAATAAATAAACGTTGAAAAAAAAATTAAAAAAATAAATAAATAAAATAAAATAATAATTTCAGATCAACCAACATAATGAAAATCATTGTGAGATTAAAAAGTACACATGAAATAAAATGGACATGTGGAATGATTAATCCTTTTTTCTTTAAATCAGAGTTAGAATTTTTTTTAAGTTAATTTATTTATTTTGAAAGACACAAAGAGAGCGTAAGCGGGGGCTGGGACAAAGAGCGGGGTGGACAGAGGATCCAAAGTGGGCTCTGTGCTGACAGCAGCAAGCCTGATGCAGGCTTGAACTCATGAACCGTGAGATTATGACCTGAACTGAAGTCGGATGCTTAACCGACCGAGCCACCCAGGCACCCCCAGAGTTAAAATTTTTAAGTTATTGCTTATTGGTGATCTGCTCATCTGAAGAGTTACCATCAGTATTGAGCTTAAAAAGAACTTTTGTGAAAGATTAAGGCTCAAGCATAGAGCCCCAATTACATCATTTGGGACAGAAAGACCCCATTTAGGGCAAAGCTTTTCTCATACTGTGTCTGTCAGGACGGAGATATGAGTTTACTGGAGAGGGAAAGATTCAGTTGAAATGGGACCCAAGTTAAATAGCGAATTTTACACCAAATAGGTGTTATCATCTTTGTTTCTGAGAATTTCCAGTGGCCCCGTAAAACTGACACATATCTTCATGCTTTCCTGACCTCACTAATTGGTTTTACTACAGAAATAACTTTTGGAATGTTCTGCCTCGAAAGATCCAGAAGAAAAACAAGGAAGATTCTCGTTTAGCCTAGATTTAGCAACCAATGAATAAATGTCTATTTATCCTGCTCACTGTTCTAATACTTGTTATTGTGTACATCTGTCACACAGCTTCTGCTAAGAGTCACTGCGTACTTCTAATACTTCAGTAAATATTTTTGACTTATCCAGGACCTTCATTTGTAAATTTTCCATGGTATAGGGGTTTTTAGATACTGTATACTGTAATTTATTGCTTACAATCTAAAATCAGGAATTTTTCAAGTAACTTACCAACAGTGACAGTTTTTTAGGTTGTTTTTCTTTCTTGGCAAAATATAGATCTCAAAAATCATCTATTCATGAGATATTTCTGTTCTTTAACATATTAATGTCTTTAAATATTAATTTGTATGAAATTCAATTTGTCTACTATGTCTACTATGAAAACTATGCAAATCATTAGAGTTGGGAAGTTAAGCTCAAAATGAATATTGCCCTCAAGCAAATCGTACGTCATGCAAATCAAGAGTAAACTGGTCTGCCTGGGTCAGTGAACATGAAAGGAAATAGTAATTAGAATCTCAGTAAAGAAAGAGATCATTTCAAAAGGCCCGTTAAAACAGTGGTGAATAAGATCCCAGTTTTAAATTTTGTTTTCCCTGGCGTGGCCCAAATCATCTTTGGTTTTCCAAAGTGTAAAGCTAAAAATAAAGTCTGATGAAAAGAGGTGACTTTTGAATCTCACACCTTTAGCGTTTTGCCATATGACAATGGATGAAAGCAATTGTTAGAACAGGCACCTTTATAACAAGTAGAGTGATTATTTTCCATGTCCTTTTGTGCTCCTTGGGGTAGGTGGGGGATAAAAAGTAGCCAATGAATGCCATTGTGCTTCCTGTTTTGCATTTCTCAGTGAATGCCACTATGTATTTGATTTACATTTTCTTACAGTTCATGGGAAGGTTGAAATGAGAACGCATATGGATGGAATGAAACCTTTTACAGGTAAATAAGAGACTGTCACTTTTGTCCTGGAAAATATTTTGCTCACAGGGATGGATGATCAAAAACAGTTTGGGGAAGGGGGTCAAAATGCCACAAAGCTCTCTTATTAGAAGTCACCTTTTTCTCAATTCTGCTTTCACTTGGTTGATGTACCAAACTTTGACTATTTTCCAGAGTTCTAAGGAAGTTGATTCTGATAGTTCTTTCTCACTCATTGTGTTTCGGTGGAAAGATAGTTTCATGAAGCAACCCACTCACTGCTCAGCTGTTTTTGCCAATGTCGCTCAATCTTTCAATAAGAAATTACTTTTAAGTAGATCTAGAGGATACAATGTTAAGTGAAATAAATCAGCCAGAAAAAGACAAATACCGTTTGATTTCACTCATGTGGAATTTAAGAAACAAAGGAATGGGGTGCCTGGGTGGCTCAGTCAATTAAGCATCCGACTTCGACTCAGGTCATGATCTCATGGTTCATGAATTTGAGCCCCTCATTGGGCTCTGTGCTGACCGCTCTGAGCCTGGAGCTGCTTCAGCTTCTGTGTCTCCCTCTCTTTCTCTGCCCCTCCCCCACTCACGCTCTGTATTTCTCTCTCTCTCTCTCTCACAAATGAATAAACATTAAAAAAAATTAAAAAAAAAAAACACAAACAGAAACACAAACCAAAAAAAACTAGACTCTTAACTATAGAGACCACATTGTTGCCAGAAGGGAGGTGGGTGAGGGGATGAGTGAAATAAGTTGATGGGATTAAGAGTTCATTTGTTATCATGAGCACCGATTAATGTCTAGAGTTGTGGAATCATTATATTGTGCATTGTACACTTATTCCAGTTACATTGTAAAGCTCTGACAGGATCAAATTATTGTCATTATGAAGAAAAAAGTCACATTATTCAGAGACAAGAATAAATACAATAAATGATAGCTGAATTTATACGTTTTCCATCTAGTATCTTAATTTGCTGGCCAATTATAAAACAAATTTGTTCTCAGCAGGGCAGACTTGTTCCCAGAAATAAAAGACCTTCCTTTTGTAAACACTAAGGGGTTATGTTCTATTATGTGACTTCCCCATAATTCTGTGTAGACGTGTTTCATTTTCCCCTTCCATTTCCTCAAATGGGGGGGATGCATTATAATGAGAATGAATTTTTCACCATTTCATGGAATGATTATTCTCAGACATTAATGTTCTTGTATTTTCAAAGGAAAAAAGGTTCATGTCAGTGATCTGGAGAAAGTTCTGGGAAGCATGGGGATCGAGCTCACAGCTGAGGAGCTTAAAAAGCTGCAGGAAACTCTGCCAATTGATGGTGAGCTATACAGAAGCCACAAAGACTTTCTAGGGAACTTGGTTTTGTGGCCCGTGTGAACAATTTAAAATTTTTACCTGTCGAGGGCTTTCTGAAAAATCCTGAAATTGATTAGGAAAAGGCATTGTCATTTGGATTTAGTCTGCAGTTTACCAAACCCTTCAGCCATAGCTTTGCCATCTGAGTGTCAGGTAGTTGATCAGCCTATATCCTACGGAAAAAAAAGGAAGGAAACTGGAGGGGACTAGGAAAAGAAATAAAAGGGGAAGTCGACAGAAAAAGGAAAGATGTGTGATTGTTTCAACATAATAGTGTTTCCCTCAGCTGTCAGTCTCCTACTTGCCAGAAAATACATATATTTGTCACACTGAGACAGTTTTCTTTTCCATAACTTCTTTTTAAATTTAATACTGAGACAGAACACATTTCCCCCTCAGTTACAGTTGTTCTACTGAAGTTATAAGTAAGTGAATGTTCATACCATTTCCCTTCTGACATGAATTGTTCCTTTTCCTATAGCTGCTGGAAACGTATTTCAGAATGCAATGTTGGATGGGGTGAAATCCACTAAGGGTAGGTTAAAAGCCTGATAAGAAAGGGAGAGACATCTGAAATCTTCAAGGTTCACATTTATCATTTAGATATGAGTCCTGTCTAGCTTCCTATGTATAGATTACTTAGTTACTTTCTTTTATTTTAAGTTTATTTATTTACTTTGAGAGAGAAAGATAGTAAGTGGGAGAGTGCAGAGAGAAAGGGAGAGAAGGGGAATCCCAAGCAGGCCCTGCACTGACAGTGCAGAGCCAGACGCGGGGCTTGAACTCACCATCCCTGAGATCATAACCTGAGCTGAAATCGAGAGTCAGATGCTTAACCGACTGAGCCACCTAGGCACCCCAGTTACTTAGTTACTTTCATCATCATAATATTTTACGCTATAATGTCTCAATGCATCTTTCTAGGAATCCATTCTCACAACCCCAAAAATCTAATCATACACAGCAAATTATGAAGAAAAGAATTACCGAATTTTTAGGGAGTTGTGTAAGGAAAGCTTGTTATGAAGGAAGATTGAAGGCACATCCATAGAAACAAAAAGTAGATTAGGGTTGCGGGGGGCTGGGTGGAGAGGGAAGTAGGGAGTGACTACTTAATATGTATGGGCTCTCCTTTGGGGATGTTGGAAATGTTTTGGAACTGGAAGTGATATTTGTACAACATTGTGAATATGTACCAAATTCCACTAAGGTGTTCACTTTAAAATGATTAATTTTATCTAAAAAAGTGCTAAGATTCTGCTTGTTTTTAAGGTTGCCTTATGATCTTCACTCTGTTTTAATATTAGTTAGTTAATAAATTAATGAGGTCCTATCATCAAAGCTCATTCCTATTCTCTCTAATATTGGTTATAATCAAATCATGTAGCCTATCCCTTCATGAGCTGTTTATAATACAGGCTTCCATTCAAGGTTTAAAGGAAGAATTACTAATTCTGATTTTTCTGTTGATTATTTAATGCTCTTAGACACGTTAAATGGGAGTTCATACAGAAAAGTAATAATCACATAAGTACATTTTCTCTTTTGTTTTTTATTGTAATAATGACAAAGTATATATATTCAGATAACAATTCACATTCACAAATATATTTCTAATATTTTAAACTCATTTTTTTTCATGTTTCATTCCTGTATGTTTCCTAAGGAGGCAAAGTTAAGGTGAATAACCTGGACACTGTCCTGGAAAACTTGGGAATCAAGCTCACACAAAAGGAACACGAAGATGTGACAGAAAATCTACCACTTACCGGTGCGTGTTTCACATACTACTGTATCTTACGGAGACTTTCTGCACTTGTACGTGAGTGTGTCCATAATTAGTTTTACCTAGTATCAAAATGACATTTTTGCAAAGCTTAGAGAAGAAACTAGCCTTCTCTTCATTTCTATAAGCCCCATATCTTTAACCTCTTCTCTTTTGGATTCCAAGCATCACACACAGAACTATTATAACTACTTTCTGATCCAGTAATGAATTTACAAGGAGCAAAATGAATCTCATAGGCTAGAGAATAGAAAGGAAGGAAGAAAAATATGACTAATTTCCCTATTATTAGTATCCCTCAAATAGTTGTGTCCTAAGCCCATTAATCACTTTAACTTTTACAATTCTGTGTTACAATTCTCAGTGGACAGTATTATCCACACTCCTATTTCCAACTGTCATTATATGCTGAAAACTTCTAGATGTTTTTCTGCAGCCCAGATTCCTCCCCAAATATGGGTTGGGTAAAACCACATCCAGATTCCTGTTGGGTTGTATTTGCCAAATTCATTCTTGCTCAGCAAAGCCTCAGATCTTAAATTCACTATATTTAAAAATACCTACCCAAAACTATCTCCTAATTATACATTCCCTTTCTCAGCTGGTGGCACCATCATGTTCTTAGTAAAACAAATTTAAAAATTGACATTTTTCAGGGCACCTGGGTGGCTCAGTCGGTTAAGCCTCCAACTTTGGTTTAGGTCATGATCTCGCTGTCCTTGAGTTCGAGTCCCGTGCTGGGCTCTGTGCTGACAGCTCAGAGCCTACAGCCTGCTTCAGATTCTGTGTGTGTCTCTCTCTCTGCCCCTCCCCCAGTTGTTCGTTTTCTCTTTCTCTCTCTCTCTCTCAAAAAATAAATAAATATTAAAAAAAAACCGAATTGGTATTTTTCACTGCAACTTTTTCTCCGTGCCACATCTCATTGAGTACCAAGTCCTACCAATTAGGAGTGCTGACTATTTCATACATCTGTGATCTGACCCTTGCTTTTCTTTTAGCTTTATCTTACATTATTTCCTGCTTCCACATTGCCCTATAACACTGAGGTGTCTGAACCATAGTATTGGATATAGGCAGGGTTCAAGATTCTTATATAGTCGGCTCTCCACCCTGTTGCAAAGCAGTAGCTATAAATGGATGAATTTTAGGAGGAGCATCTCCTGATTTTATCGTTTGCTGTACGTCAACCCAACTACTCTATTACAGTATGTTTACTTGTCCGTCTTACCCCAGAAACTGACTTGTTCAGAAATTATGTTAAATTTATTATTAAATATATTTTAATCTTTAGTGCCGCATATGGTGCCTGAAATTTAGTAGATAATTCATAAAATTTTCTTCAATTAATATACAGATCTTCTTTGTTATTTAATGCTTATACCATGGCATCTGATTTGATTATCCGATTGTCCTTTTCCACATACTCTCCAACTCCTAGAACAAAAATACTTAGGCATATTTCACCAGCCAATTCTTGCCTATAAAATTAATCTCAAAGTTTACCTTTTCCAGAGCTCCCTGATCCATGGAATTCACTTTATTTACTCTTCCTCTTAGTTTAAAATTCATCCTATTCACACATATATTATTATACACTTAGCATATTGTATAAAAAGTGAGTGTCTTTATATCACTCTTCTTTGTTTATGAACTGTGATTTTCTTGTAAGTAGAAACCATACGTACATCATTTTATATTTAGAGGCAATAAATATTGAAGAATGAATGAATGATGGAATAATTAGACTAAACAAATGAAAAACAGTGAAAAATACAAATAATTCAAAGTGACAGAAAGTCTTCAAGAGGAACATCAAATATAGGCTGGCCTTCTAACACTTCATTTGAGCAGTACATAACTAAAGGGCTCCAAATCATTGGTATAAATGTTATCAAAGCAAAAAGACAATTGCCTAATCATCACTCATGCAGTTTTCTGCTTTCCAAAGAAGGTTTGGCAGAAATTATACTCATTTTGAAACAACCAGCAACATTCTGGCCAATTTCAGTGGCATACAAGGGAATACTTTTTCATACTTAGCACACGGGTGCAAACTTAGCCTTCTCTTGAAACCCCCCCTCAGAACCATCCTAATTCCAAGTTATTCCCAATAAGGCATAATATTCTTCTAAAGTTTATTGCTTTTTTTTTATGACTCATTACCCTTTTAAAAAAAATTACTAGTGTTACACAAGGACTTCATGAAGCCTTAGGACATAGGAGAGCAAGTCTACACATTCGACTCATCACGTAGAATTTTTATTAACCCATTAGCTTTCAATGAACTGTTGAATCCCCTTTGTAACTAGTTATTATGTTACCACAAGTCCTTTCAGTTTGGAGACTCTCTGAAATATCTACCCGTCTTTTAGGGTTAAAGAGAAATACATACCTATCTTTACACACAAGTATATGTAGTGTTAATAGAAGAAACAGGTCACCAATTTATGTGATCAAAAATCCCAAGATAGTTGTGATAGACAAAGAAACTAGAGAAAGACAAATTGGGAAAAGGTAAGAAGACAAGAAAGGTGGTCCCCAAAGACTCCTCTGACAAATGTGGCTGAACCAAAGCTGATAAATTGCTACACAGCCAAATAAGTCACTGGGACCTTTCACCCTGCCAGTAAGATGGAGAGCAGCCTTCACATTCAAGAGGTACATTCAAGACTCCATTTCATCCAAGAGATAAAGACTCTCTCTCAACTAATGTGGAGTTAATTCTTTAAATCCAGGGTTTATATCCTTATAGTTGAGTCAGATAAAGCAGTGGAGCTAATGAACTTCGATCTCTTATTTCCCAATTTACCCTATTTTTTGTCTATTTATATATGGCTCTCTGGCCTTATTACCTTATTTTGGCTTTCCTTGTAGCTAATGGGAAGGTTGAGCTCAGCACATTGATGGATGCAGTGGTCACTGTTACAGGTTAGTGAACAATTACTGTGACTCTAAGCTCCTAATTCGTACATTAAGTTATATTTTAGTGCTCTATTCCAACTCTCCCATCACTACCTTTTTACTCTGCCGTTTTACCATTTTATTGGGGAAGTGTTTCTACATTAATTGTCTAAACTACGGGTTGGCGAACTCTGACCCTTGGGCCAAATCTGCTTCCGTTTGTGTAAACAATTTCATTGGAACACATCCAGCCCATTAGTTTGTGCATTATTTATGGCTGCTTTTACCATACAAAGGTGGAACTGAGTAGTTGTGACAGAGATCATAAGTCCTACAAAACCTAGAATATTTTCTATTGTTTATAAACTTTTATAGAAAAGTTGGCTGACTCCTAGCCTAGAGTTTAACTTCAGAGTGATCTTACATCCTAGATTGTTATGGTTTACCACTGAGGGAGATTAATTTTAACGAATTATTTTTAATACCCTCTTTTACTCCAAGTAGTCCTTGTATATGTGATAAATTGTATGGAATTTTAACTTTTGATATTTACACTATATACTGAAGTGCAATGCCTGATAAAAAATTCATTATCCTCTGAGGTTTCTTCCAAACAGTACTTTGATATGCATAATCTGAGTGTCAAGGGAAACTGACTCTCTGCAATTGTAGCCTCAAAGTACTAGCCCAGAGTGCGCAGGACAGAAAGGCTCATGGACCCAGTTAAAATGTTTGAGTCACACAGTATTAAATCATTTAAAAACACACAGCAAAAAACAAAACAAAACAAAACAAAAACACACAGCAAAAATGGGGCAGAAATATGGAATACATTAACAAATTCAGGGTAGAGTGAATGGAAGGACTACACTACTTGAATCTAAGGTGTGTGATGTGCATAATAAGTTTTGTGTCTCTCTCTGTTCAGCAGCATTAGTTTTTCCTGCTGCTGATGTGGTTATAAGGACCAGAATTGAGATTCAAGCAGATGGACCACAGATGGAAAGTGCTCTAGCCTGTGACACAAACTCTTTCAGAAAGACTCAGGGTTAGGGGCACCTGGGTGGTTCAGACAGTTGAGCATCTGACTCTTGACTTTGTATCAGGTCATGATCTCACAGTTCGTGAGATCGAGCCCCATGTCAGGCTCTGCACTGACAGCACAGAGCCTGCATGGGATTCTCTCTCTCTCTCTCTCTCTCTCTCTCTCTCTCTCTCTCTCTCAATCTCTCTGCCCCTCTCCCCACTCTATCTCAAAGTAAATAAACTTAAAAAAACAAAAAGAAAAACAAAAAAAGAAAGACACAAGGACAAGTACCTGTTGTTATAGGTAGCTTGCCATTAAGGCCATCAAAGAGCCATAGGTTTTGTGTTCCTTGAGCAGAGGACACAGAAGACCTAAAAATGGTGTCACCAATGGATTGCCAAATTAGAGTCATTTGAACAAGTGTCATAAATATTTACCACATCTTGAATATTTGGTGCCTCAAGCAATTTTAGAGTATCGCAAATATTTAGCGCTTCTTATACATTTAGTCTAACATATATTTAGTGAACATGTTCTCCATGTGCATGTAATGCCTCATGAGTATTAAATATTGCTCAGTTCTTTCATTCCCTTCTATCTAACTTACATACCCTTTACTTAAAAACTACTTCTCTGTACTGCAAAACATCTTAAAAGATGTAGCCCATGTTTTGTAAACTACAAACTTGAACTAATGTATTTACTTCACTTGTGTAATAGAATTAAATGTTCTCAAAGGCAAATGCACATTATGCTGAATTAAAATATTAAGTAGTGAAGTAAAACCAGACACAACACTCATAATTAAGGTAATAACAGAGACACTGAATTTTAAATATCTGTGATATTTTAAATAACTTGGAATCCCCCAAGCCACTTATATCTTGCTTAAATTGCTTTACTCAAAAAAAAATTGCTTTACTCCATAATTATAGATATTGAATTTTTTGAGTAAAGGGAACAATTCTGTTTCCATGATGTCTGATGGCACAAAGGTCTCATGCTACTTTGTTCATAGCTGTTGCATGATCTGCTGAATAGATAAATGACTTCTTTTTTTCATATTTTGGAGATTTTAGGTCATAGTCAAACTTTTCATCTACTTACATTTCTTTCTTTGAAGGAGGAGAAGTTAATGTCAGTGATATTCAAAGTATTCTGGAGAAAATGGGGGTAGAGCTCACAGATAAGGAGTGCTCAAAACTAAAGAAATATCTGCCAGTCAATGGTGAGTATTTAAAAAAACAATGTAGGGGCGCTTGGGTGGCACAGTTGGTTAAGCGTTCGACTTCAGCCAGGTCACGATCTCGTGGTCCGTGAGTTCGAGCCCCGCGTCAGGCTCTGGGCTGATGGCTCAGAGCCTGGAGCCTGTTTCCGATTCTGTGTCTCCCTCTCTCTCTGCCCCTCCCCCGTTCATGCTCTGTCTCTCTCTGTCCCAAAAATAAATAAACGTTGAAAAAAAATTAAAAACAAACAAACAAACAATGTAGCCTTTAAGGAACTCAGACTTGTGTTTATTTTTTGAGAAGTTCTATAATTATTTCCATTTGATAAAAATAGGATTTAGAAGGAATTATGCAGTTCCAGTTTAAGAAGTAACCCCAGCGGTGCCACTTTGTTTATAGAATCATTGGCCCCTTCAGTCACTAACCTGGTATCAAGTCAAGAAGTGCCTATTCTAACTTTTGATTCTAGTTAGAAGGCATCCTCAAGAATAAACAGGGACATACAGGAAAGTAAAAAGAGTGAGAAAATACCAGAAAGGGAAAATGGGGAAATTAAAGGGAGGCATAGGGAATTAAGATGTGTGTGTTTCAGCATAGTAGAGTGCCCATAATAACTCCCTCAGAAGCCAGGGGGCCATATTGAAAATTTTCTCTACTTGTTAACTGTTTTCTTGGTTATTTACAATTAAATTAGGCCTTTTCTGGGGGTAAATTATGATGTCTGTCTTTCCTAAATGCCTAACTTAATCTTTCATGGGTGTGGTCTGATTTCTTTCTTTCTTACAGCTGTTGGAAAGGTGTACCAAAATAGGTTGATGGCTGGTGTAAAAACCCTTAAAGGTGAGTGACAGGTATAGCAAAAAAGCAGATGAATCTGAATCTGAAAAGCAGACGAGAAGCCTTTACCACTATGTGTGTGTCTAAAACTACATTCATGTTTTTTCCAAAGATCTTTTCTGTATTTATTCTACGAAATGGCCTCCTGTACCATTCTTTTACCTTAAGATGGAAGCAAAAATCCACATAAAAGTAGAACTCTTGAGTAACTTCACCCTTAAGGAAATGGTAAACTAGAAAAATGTCTAATCAGCACAAGTAGGTAAAAGGAAGTTTATGTGTATAGTCATGGATTCTAAGATCATGAAGAAATGTCTTCTTTGAAAATTCATGACTATGGACCTATGTTCATGTTGGTTCCAATTCATATTTGTACTCCCTGCATGGCCCAGGAACTCACAAAAATTTAACAAAAAGTGAGGCACCTGGGTGGCTCTGTCAGTTGAGAGTGTGACTTTGGCTCAGGTCATGATCTCATGGTTTGTGGGTTTGAGCCTCATGTCACGCTCTGTGCTGAGAGTGCAGAGCCTGCTTTGGATTCTCTGTCTCAGTCTCTCTCCGCACCTCCCCCACTCACATGCGTGTGCGTTCTCTCTCTCTCTCTCAAAAGAAATAAATATTAAAAGAAAATTTTTTTGAAGTTTGCACCAGCATTGTAGTAACTCTAGTATTCAAGAAATTCATCCTCATATGATGGTCAGAAGAATTTTCCCTATAAAACTTTTCTTAAAATGAACTTGAAACAGAAAATTACAAAAGATGAAAAAATTTTGCCAAAAGGGAATTAAAAGCAAAAAATGAACTATTGGGACCTCATCAAGATAAAAGGCTTCTGCACTACAAAGGAAACAATCAACAAAACTAAAAGGCAACCATCGGAATGGGAGAAGATATTTGCAAATGACATATTGGATAAAGGGCTAGTATCCGAAATCTATAAAGAACTTGCAAACTCCACACCTGAAAAACAAATAACCCAGTGAAGAAATGGGCAGAAGACATGAATAGACACTTTTCCAAAGAAGACATCCAGATGGCCAACAGACACATGAAACGATGCTCAACATCACTCATCATCAGGGAAATACAAATCAAAGCCACACTGAGATACCACCTCACGCTGAGTGGTCAGAGTGGCTAAAGTGAACAAATCAGGTGATTATAGATGCTGGCCAGGATGTGAAGAAATGGGAACCCTCTTGCACTGTTGGTGGGAATGCAAACTGGTAGAGCTGCTCTGGAAAACAGTGTGGAGGTTCCTCAAAAAATTAAAAATAGATCTATCCTATGACCCAGCAATAGCACTGCTAGGAATTTACCCAAGGGATACAGGAGTGCTGATGCATTGGGGCACATGTACCCCAATGTTGATAGCAGTGCTTTCAACAATAGCCAAATTATGGAAAGAGCCTAACTGTCCATCAACTGATGAATGGATAAAGAAGATGTGGTTTATATATGCAATGGAATACTACTTGGCAATGAGAAAGAATGAAATCTGGCCTTTTGTAGCAACGTGGATGGAACTGGAGAGTGTTATGCTAAGTGAAATAAGCCATACAGAGAAAGACAGATACCATATGCTTTCACTCATATGTGGATCCTGAGAAACTTAACAGAAGACCATGGGGGAGGGGAAGGGGAAAAAAAAGTTAGAGAGGAAAGGAGGCAAACCAGAAGAGACTCTGGTTGATGGGCATTGGGGGAGAGGGGAAAGTGGGTGATGGGCATTGAGGAGGGCACTTGTTGGGATAAGCACTGGGTGTTGTATGGAAACAAATTTGACAATAAAGTATATTTAAAAAAAATTTGCCAATATATACGATAACAAATGGTACCCCCAAAGACTTCATATGATACAAATATTTTAGATAGACCATAAAATAAGAATGCTTTAAATGACTAAATTCACAAAAGGAAAATGGAAATACTCTTAAAAACTAGCACAGGAAAAAATGGATTTGAAAGGAGTCAAAATTTCTAGAAATGAAATGTCTAGCCTGGAAAATTTAAAAACATAATGGTTTTATTAGCAGATGTAAATGAAGAATTAATTGGATTACTGGAATAGAACTCTGAAAAAATTACCAAGATTCCAGCATAGAGACAAAAAAGTAACAAACAGGAAGGAGGAGTAAGAGGCCTGAGGGTCAGAGTGAAAAATCTGCCAGTTCATCCAACAGTATACAAAAGAGCTAACAGAGACAAAGAAAGAAAATGCTAATTTGAAGACCTAACAGTTGGTAATTTTTTGTGATTGTTCAAAGACATGGATCCTAAAACACAGGGCACGTAATGAGTCTTAAAAGGTTGCTTAAGAGGTCTCTGGTTAATCAAATCGTAAGCAAGTCACAGAACACCGAAACAGAACAAAACAAAAAACCCTACGGGCAACCACAGTGCATTCTGACTACCTACAAATGAACAATTAGACTTATAATGGACTACAATGAGATGCCACCTTACACCCCATAGGATGGCGATTTTATAAAAAGGAACAGAAGCGCCTGCATGGCTCAGTCAGTCAGTTAAGCATCCAACTTCAGCTCAGGTCATGATCTCACAGTTCGTGAGTGTGAGACCCACAACAGGCTGTGCTTTGGATCCTCTATCCTTTCTCTGCCCCTCCCCCCCCCACCACACCCCGCTCATGCTTTCTCCACTCCCCCCCCCCCGCTCAAAAATAAACATTTAAAAAAATAAAATTTTTAAAAAAGGAACAGAAAATAACAAGTGTTGGTGAAAATGTGGAGAAGTTGGAACACTTGTGCGCTGGTGGTGGAAACGTGAAATGGTGCAGCCACTATGAAAACCAGTATGGCAGTTCCTCAAAAACTTAAAATTACTACATGATCCGGCAATTCCATTTCTGGGCATGTGTCTTAGTTCATTCAGGCTGCTATAATAAATTTCCAGGGACTGGATGGCTTATAAACAACAGAAGTTCATTTCTCACAGTTCTGGGGACTAGAGTC
Organism: Prionailurus bengalensis; assembly: GCF_016509475.1. Taxonomy (NCBI): domain Eukaryota; kingdom Metazoa; phylum Chordata; class Mammalia; order Carnivora; family Felidae; genus Prionailurus; species Prionailurus bengalensis. The sequence continues at coordinate 44,474,757 of NC_057347.1, forward strand.
CCAAGATCAGGATGCCAGCATGGCGGGTAAGGGCCCTCCTTTGGGTTGTATTTGTACAGTGACTTCGCATTGTATCATTTCAAGGTGGAAGGGGCAAGGGATCTCTGCAGGTTATCCTTTATAAAGACACTAATCTCATTCATAAGGGCTCTGCCCTCATGACCTAATAACCTCCCAAAGGACCCATCTCTTAATACCATCAATTTGAGAATTAGGTTTTCAATATATGAATGGCAGGGGGTAGGGGGGCACACAGACATTCAGGCTTTTGTAGTGCGTATCCAAATTTGTATATCCAGCACTATTCAAAGAGCCAAGAGATGGGCTCAGTCTGTGTGTTCAACCTTAAAATGGAAAGAAATTGTGACACAGGCTACAACATGGTGAACATTGAAGACATTTTGCTAAGTGAAATAAGCCAATCACAAAAAGACAGATACTGTATGATTCTATTAATGTAAGATAACCTGGAGCAGTCAGATTCATAGAGACAGAGGCTGGGTGTAGGGAGGAATGAGGAGTATTGTTTGAGGAGCACGGACTTTTAATTTGGGAAGATAGAAGGTTCTGGGATGGATAGTGGGTGATGGTTCTAAAACAAGGTGAGTATATTCCATGCCACTGAACTCTATCCTGAAAAATGGTTAAAATGGTAAATGTATGTCATGCATATTCTACTATATATATATATTTCAATCTCACAAGATAAGAGAAATTATTAGACATTTTTGGGAAAATTTATTCAGAGGAAAGAACCATGTAAACTGTTCAGCAAACAAAAATAATACTTTCCTACTGGCAGAAGCATATGAATTTTGTTTTCTGTATTTCTGTAAATCGTCTTGAAGTTCTGCCACAGTCTTTAAAAGCTAATTATAGGGGCGCCTGGGTGGCTCAGTCGGTTAAGCGTCCGACTTCGGCTCAGGTCACGATCTCGCGGTATGTGAGTTCGAGCCCCGCGTCGGGCTCTGTGCTGACTGCTCAGAGCCTGGAGCTTGTTTCAGATTCTGTGTCTCCCTCTCTCTCTGACCCTCCCCCGTTCATGCTCTGTCTCTCTCTGTCGCAAAAATAAATAAACGTTAAAAAAAAAATTTTTTTTTAAATAAAAATAAAAAAAAAATAAAATAAAAGCTAATTATATAAATGGATTCCCACAATTACTCATTGGAAGAAATTCTAATTCCGCCTTTATTACTGACACTCTTAGATACAACTGAATATACGTTCGACCTTTTTCTTTAAGGTGAAACCAATATCTATAACACACAGGAATTCATAGCTATTGTCACATTCTAAGGTTATTCAATGTTGCTTACATTCTTCTCTTTCTTCCAAGGAGGGATTGTTGATGTTGCTAACCTAGACACTGCTTTGCAAAACATGGGAATGAATCTCACAGGAATGGAAAATAGCGATTTGATAAAGAACCTACCTGTTGATGGTGAGTAAGCATATAAATTTTTGCATCGCTGAATATAACTTGAGTTGTGAGCTTCTATAAAATCATCTCTGAAGAAGTTTGTTTGCCAGTAAGAAGATATTTGTAAAAACTTAGAAATGAGCTCAGAAAGAAAATAAAGTAATATTCTTTCTTGTCATTTTATTAACATATTTCATCAACCTTTTTAATTCTGGATCCAGAGGAATGCTAAAAACATAGATAGTTCTTTGATTAGGACTACAAAAAGTGAGGGAATAGATAAATAATTAGGGGTGAAAATAGCATGAAAAACGGTCTAGAGGAGATGAATACAGAAAAAATAGGAAAATAAAAGAGAAAATGTGGGAGATTAAACATGAGAGGCACATTCCAAAGCCGTATGATAGCACTCATTCATTTTCTCAGAGCGGTCTGCAAACAGGCTATAACATACAGAATTTTGCCTTTTTCTGAAGCTACATAATATCCCACTCCTATTTCAAATTCCATGATCTAAATAAAGGCCACATTCTCAGGCAGCTCCCTTGAAGCTAGAACTAGAAACACTGAAATACAATTGAAGCTGAATGAGGGCTGAAATGCAGTGGTTCAATGAAAATATTATGCTAAGTGAAAGAAGCCAGTCACAAAAGAGCACGTATTGTATGATTCCATTTATAGGAAATGTCCAGAATAAGCAGATCTGTATGTACTACATATTAATGTTTCCATTTGGATTTTTAGAAATCTTTTCCTCATATAATATACTGACACTTAGTCCTGACACTTTCCCTGACACAGATAGATTAGTGATTGCCTAGGACTGCGGTTGGGGCTGTAGATGGGAACTGCAAATTAATGGTATGAGGTTTCTTTTTTTTATAATGAGGTTTCTTTTGCGGAATATGAAAATGTTCCAAAATTAGATCGCAGTGATAGTTGCAGAATTCAGTCTGTATCCGAAAACTGTTCACTTGTATACTTGAAATGGATGAATTTGTTTGGTATGCAAATTATATCTCAATAAATTGTTTAAAAACGAATATTGGCCCGCTCTGTACTTTTAGAGCCAGAAGATAATAAAGAACAAAAATGACATGAAGCTTCTATTTACATATTTGTCATCTACAAATTAGACAAAAAATAACATTGCAAATGCAATGTCTTAGTTGTTTTTGGTCTAGTAAGGAAAAATGAATCTGAGATCCTATAGAATCCCAAATTTCTATCTTTGTAATATGCTTTCATGTTAATGTCTTTAAATATTGATTTAAAAATATACAGAATCTCTACTTTTAAAATTATCTCAAGCCAATCACTGAAGTGATCATTAATTTACTCATAGGGAATAAAGGAGTAAGAAACTCTGTGTCAAAAAAAAAAAAGTCAGGAACTACTAAGTATCAGCTTATTACATAAGGAGATCAATTGTAAGAGCCAGATACAAACATTAATATGTAGCACACAAAAATTGTAAATTCTGTTCCTTGTGCCTGATATAAACAGTGGAGAGTTTCCCAACGTATAGGAGTCATGAAGCAGACTCTGTGGGAAATGGTGACTTAATTTTATATCTCATCCTTAACTACCAGAGGTTTAATTTTCTGTAGTTCAATGAATCAAAGCTCTAGTAATATTTTAGAACTTCTGGCTCAAGATGAATATAGGATAAAATATTAGAGTATACATATATTGCTTTCTTTTTTAAATTCCGTATTGCTAATGAGTGCCGGTGTTATATTTGTATTTGATTTACGTCGCTCTCTTAACAGATAATGGGAAGGTTAAAGTGAAAAAGTTAATGGATGCATTGAAAATGTTTTCTGGTGAGTGGCAAGTTACTATAAAATTGTACTATTTTTAGAATATCTCCTCAACTTCCCCAAACTGTTTATATGTCTTTATATTATGTCTCATTGAATACTTGTTTTCAGAGTCTTAGACTGTATTTATTTGTACAACTTAAATTTTAAAAATACAATGAAGATTCTGTGTCTTGGTAAGAAATCTGGCCCAAATGTTTTTAATAAAGCAACAATATCACTTACCTCACTAATATTCAAATAATCTCATACCTTGATAGGCATATATGAAGAGAAAAATCACATAATTTAGGATCTCCCCAGAATTCTAAGTTCCCCTGCCAAAATTATAAATTTCCATGATTTCCATCATTCTAACTTGCTGGCCAATCTTAAAAGCAAATCTACCCTCTGCTGCATTACATGCACACAGATCCATCACTAAGAGAGTATGCCTTTTAGGAGATTAAGGACCTGTGTTCTATTTGTGGCCTCCCTGTGATTCTGTGTAGTTGTATGTGTTTCCTTTTACTCGCTCGCTACTTCCGAGCTGAAGGTGATCATTTTTTCATTATCTGGAATCATTAGATTCCAAATTGTCATGCACTGATGTTCCTGTCTTTTGAAAGGAAAAAAGATTGATGCCAACGATCTGCTAAAGGTCCTGGGAGCCATGGGGATCGAGCTCCCTGAAAAGGAACTAGTGAGGCTGAGACAGACCGTGCCTATCGACGGTGAGCCATATAAGTCTCAGAACAGCCTTTCCGGGGACATTGGTTTTGTGGGGTCATTGTCAGCAGTTCTAAATTGTTGTCTCTTTGTTTCTCCTAAAAAGTACTGAAAATAATTTTTAAAACAAATTATGTTTTCTGATGTACAGATTCAATCTGTCAACCCAGCTCTTTAACCATAACCATATTGCCATCAGAGTTGATGCAGGTTGTAATAACACTACCCAGTCACGCCCCTGAGAGGCCTGCATGATAGGAAGGAAACTGAGGGAAGTGAGACACAGGTTAAAAAAACAAGGGGGAGGGGACACAAAGAAGTAGTGATTTTTTTTTTTCCTGCACAGTATAGTCTTCCCAGCAGTCTTCTTGGTTGCTGAACACTGGGTACATTTTTGTCACAATTTTTTTTCTAAAATAATTTTTATTTGATGAGGAGATAGAACAGATTTCCTAGGGAAAGAGTAAAAAAGATTGCTCCTAGAATTACCCAGTTGCCCAAAAACTGTGTGTCCATGTTCTTTTCCTTTGGATATAAATTATGGTTTTTCTTTTTTAATAGCTGCTGGAAAGGTGTATAAGAACAGATTGTTGGATGGTGTGAAGTCTGTAAAAGGTATTTAAGAACCATGATTAGCAGAAAAGTCTGCTAAATGTCAACACAAATATCAACACAAACATCTTACCACCAGGTTTTGAGTCATGTCTACATTCCTGTATTTAGATTTTTTTCATTATGTTAAGCACTTTTGCATAATCACCCATGGTATAGTATTGCAAGGGATCCATTCACTCTTGGAGAATATTTCTAAATAGCACCCCCAAAGAATCATTTGAAATCTAATTTATACAACACATAATATACAGAATATCATAGGCAGTTTTTCTGAGCGTTTGCCCAACAACAATACAAAGGATTTTGGAGTGATCTTTAATAATTTTATGGCACAAATCAAGTTATTTTCTTTTTTATATTTATTTATTTATTTATTTATTTATTTTTATTTATTTAATTTTATTTTTAAGGCAGAGAGAGACAGAGCATGAGTGAGGATGGGGCAGAGAGAGAGAGGGAGACACAGAACTGGAAGCAGGTTCCAGGCTCTGAGCTGTGAGCACAGAGCCCGACGCGGGGCTCGAACTCACAAACTGTGAGATCATGACCTGAGCCGAAGTTGGACGCCCAACCAACTGAGCCACCCAGGCGCCCCTCAAGTTATTTTCTATAAAACATTCTTTCCTAAAGACCAGTTAACAACAATAGCAGCAACAGCAAATGTGGAAAAGACAATGGTATTGTGGCCAAAATGCTTTTTTACTTCCTCTTCCTGTAGATCCTTAGAAAAAGAGACCAGAAGGGGAAGTAGGAAGGGAAAGAGGAAAAGGGTAGAAGGTTTGCTGCTATTTAATGAGAGAAGCCTCTTGCAGGTGGCGGTTGGCCTCCTGACATCCCAGATACTTGGAATAATTCCAGTCAGCAACATTCCTTGGAGAATTTTGTGGTGAATGTGTTATTCATGACACTTTTCTTTGAGAGCATTGAATCCATTTTTATAGTCTTTTCATCTTTAATACACTTCTTGTATATTGCAATAGCAGAACATTGATGATCTGAATCTTGAACTATCCCTCTCAGCTGATACCTTGGCTTTGTTTTGGGGACAGACCTGCACAGTACTCTCTCTGTATTCCCCATGGGGACAGTCCTATCATTGGTATTCTTTTGGCCCCTCTTTTAACAGATGAGTATTACTTAATACTACAAATAGTAACTTTAAACACATAATCACAGCCTGTCACCCAGTAATGCTTCAACCTCAGAATATTTTTTAAGTAGGCTAAATGCCCAATGTGGGGCCTGAACTCACGACGCCAAGATCAAGAGTCACACATTCTACTGACTAAGCCAGCCAGGCACCCCCAACCTCAGAACATTTTATCTAAGTTGTTCTTGACATCATTTTAGGTGATTTACTGAGTCAACCTTATATGCCTGTTCACTAATACAAATAAATTGTACCTTTTTCTTTGTTTTTTTTTTTATCATACTAAAATGCATGTGAGAAAAAAAATTATATATAATCTTTGGAAATCACGTAATTTTTTTTTCATGATTACTTCCTGTTTGTTTCTTAAGGAGGAATGGTTAAAGCCAATAACCTAGACAATGTTCTGGAAAATCTGGGAATTGAACTCACAGAAAAGGAACGTGAAGCTCTGGCAGAAAATCTGCCACTTAGTGGTAAGCATTGTAGATAATAATGAGCCTTAGGAGTTTACATTTATGAGCTTGTGTAAGAGAATGTATATTAACTAGTGATATTTGGTATACCAAAAGAAATTAGAAGCATTTGCAAAGATAGGGATGAACAGTCTTCATTTAAGAACAGATCACGTATTATTTAGGGTAAACTACATTTTTATTTAAAAACAAACCTAAAATTATGTCCCAGGTAAATGCAGCAGAAGTTAAATTCTTTCCCCCATGAAAGTCCAAGGCGAGAGTATCTTTGGGTAATGGACAGTGGCTCTTCTCCATTCAGCGATACAGGGATCCAGGTTCCTTGCCTCTTGGATTCCTTTTTAAGGCCTTGTCATCGTTTCTATCTAATAATGGAATGGAAAGGAGAGCATGAAGGAGAGTGCACGCGTTATTTCCGTAGCCATTCCTTTGTGGAGAACTGGTCACGTGGCTGCACCTAAATAAATGTGAGGCGGAGGTGGGGCGGTAGAGATGTAGTATCTGGGCATCCACTTCCATTTATGATTCTATGCTCTGAGAGGAAATCAGAGTATTGGTAGGTAGTTAGCTGCTTTTTGTGTTTTGTTTTGTATTCATTGACAGTTGCCTCAAATATACATGCACCATGTGATTTGAAGCCCAGGAGGCCTTCCCTAAAAAGTCTCCGTGAGACTAGAACTGAAGAAGATAAAATAAAACGAAATCAAATCAAAATAAATCCATAAAGGAAAACTGTTTCCTAGTCATCTTCATTGAGGTTAACAGTATATATTTCCAGGTAACAAGCCCAACACCAGATTGCAGCAGATAGTTTTGCTTTATCCCCAGCTGAGGACTGTTAATGCCTAAAGGAGCCTGTAACCAACCACAACTTAGACAAGCCTTAAGTTCCCCAATGGGGAAACTGGCTCATTAACAGAAAAAAGGTGTAGTCTTAGGCTTCTTTGCTTCTCTTGCACATGCTTGGCTTCTCTGTCACCTGCCCATTCCAGCTTCACGTTCTTCAAGTCGAATCACTTACCTTCTCATTATGTTTTAAAACATCACTCAGAAATGTTAGAAAGACCTAAGGAAGAGGGGTTATGGTTTATGCAGTCAGCTATCCTCTTGAGGCTTTTGGTTTATGGATTTGTGGCATTGTAGGCCTTCCTTTATTTTGCTTTGGGGTATGGTGGTGTGCAACCAGTGAGGTTAGTTGGACACAGCCGTGATCTCAAGAGTGCCATGCTTGGGGTTTAGTGCTCTGATTTGGCCATCAAGAGGGTCTTCATAATTTGCTTTTAAATTTTTTAATGTTTATTTATTTTGGAAACTGAGAGAGACAGAGCGTGAGCAGGGGAGGGGCAGAGAGAGAGGGAGACCCAGAATCTGAAGTAGGCTCCAGGCTCCGAGCTGTCAGCACAGAGCCCGATGCGGGGCTCGAACCCACGGATCGTGAGATCGTGACCTGAGCTGAAGTTGGACGCTTAACCGACTGAGCTGCCCAAGTGCCACAAGAGAGTCTTCACAATTTTATCTTTGAATTTGTGTTTCCTATTTGAAGTCTGATGGGAAACTAAAGCATGGCTGGGGCTTGGCACCCTGGCTCAGGCATGTGACTGCCCCTGCCATTTAGTCCCCAGGATGTATTCTGGATCAACCACTCCACAGCCTCTGGTATGGCCAACCTCCCTTTCACCACCATGCCTGGCAACATCTGCATCCCCTGACCCCAGCAGGGACCTGGGCATGGTTGCAGGGAGGGCTGGCATTGGCAACCTGTACCTGAAGGCATCTTGTGACAAGACATGGCAGCAGCAGTCCCCACTCTGGGCTGGCAGGGTCAAGCCTTTTCCTCATCCCCTTCCAGGTATCTAGTGTGTCCCCATGTCAAGGCTGTATTACTCTTGGGAGTCACCTGTCCATACTGAGTTGAGGCAACCAGTGCATAGGAAAGTGAGACACGTGACTCAATTTTCAGATGTGTGGTTCTGGAGGCAGGAGGAAGGAAGGATGTCTGCTGCTAGTGAGCCTCATGCATGCTGAGTAATGGGACCACCCAGGGTGCCTGTGAGGTTCTGCACTCAACCCTAGAAGATGCCATGCCTGTGACAGTGCAACATTTACCAGCTGACTTATAAACAAAAACTAAAACAAAAACACCACCATGACAGTTTGGGAACAAGACTGTGGAAGAAAAAAAAAGCAAAGTTTTTTTTCCTGATTTTTGAACAAGGGGTCCCACGTTTTCATTTTGTACTTGGCCCAGTAAATAAAGTAGCTGGTCTTAGGGGGTTGATCAATCCTTCCTGATATTGGAACAATGCCATATTGCTATAACTCTCTAGCTTTAGCTAATGATTTCTTTTTTCCCAAACATAGAAAGGTAGAAACATTTACCCAAACTTTATGCATGTGCTGGTAACAAAAGATTGAGAACACATAACCAGCCATTCCAAGTTAATAGTTGAAATAACTAAAGAAAAGTATTAGTAAAAGATAGAACATGAAAAGTGTTTTCAACATCAATCATGGGAAGAACCTTGCGTTTGCATCAGAAGGGCTATCAGAGACCAAACAACAACATACTTAGCCTACTGTAACATTCCTGCAAGCATAAGACAGAGAAAGCTTTCTTGGGTTAACCCTCTATCTACCATAGAATGAATTCTTTGCAATCCATTGCATAAAAGTTTTTGGCTGGTGAGATTAAATTGTGGGGAGAATCTCTATTTCTTAATTTAGCTCCTTTATCTTTTTATAATATTGCCAAATTATGGTATTTCTTACAGCTAATGGGAAGACTGAGCTCAAAAAATTGATGGAAGCAGTGGAAACTATTACAGGTTAATTAGAAGTTTCTATAAATCTAATGTCTTTATTCTTTAGCTAATTTATATTTTTATGTAGAACCATCATTTTTACATTCCCCTTTTTATTCTATTCTACCCATTTTTCTTCTATATTGATGAATATCTGCATACAGTTGCCCAGAATTACACATTAGAACATTTGCATTTTAGCACTAATTTTTCTGTGTGAATTTATAGTAGCAAATTTCTTAGTTTCTGGAATATTTGCCAAGAACAGTCACTATTCTTGATTTTGAAAGCCTAAATTTGAATTAGCATAGCTAATGATACAGCAGACTTTCACAGAGATAAAATTCTGTTATCATTAAGAGATTAGGGGAGAGATAATATCCTTACAAAATAAATGGATCTTATGCCTACAGTGTCCTAATTTGTATTAGATAAACTGCATCAGTATGTCTATTACTTTACTAAGCGTAAGAGAGAAATTCTATTTCTACCCCCAATTAATGACAGTGGCGAACGGTTAACATATTGTGTGTGTTTGCTCATTCAGCTATTGTAGCTGAAGCTGTAAAGGGTCAACAGGTTTGGGGGGGCTGTGGTTAGGCCCTTCTCTCTGCTAATCTGTGACCATTTTGTTATGTTGAAGGGGGAGAGGTTGATGTCAGTGATGTAGGAGGTGTTCTGGAAAACATGGGAGTAACTGTCACAGATAAGGAATGTGTAGAGCTCGTAAAAAACCTGCCAGTTAATGGTAAGCATTTAAAATATTAATATGGTCTTGAAGGAAGCACACATTTCTTATTTTGTTTATGAGAACTTCTATATACTTTCTGATAGCATAGAAAAAAATGCTTTCAAAAACTACTTAGTATGAATGATTTCACTCATGTAATTATGTATCTTCACATACTGATAGATAATATGTAGGTATATTCTAGGTTGTTAACATGAATCATCTAGGGACTTGTGGCTGCACCATAGACTGAGAAGGAAGAAGTAGAAAAAGGCACTTAAACAAAAACAAAGACCGAAAAAGTACAGCCATTGTGATATGGTTCAATTTATACACTTATGTATGCAAATAATTTTTTAAAAAAATGAATGGTACATTTTCACCTTAAAAGGATGCTATCTAATGGTAGAACATCAGTAACTGTAAGCTGAGTGTATATGGGGATTCATTGTTTCTATTCTACTTTTGTTTTTTTTTTTAATTATTCTTTTGTTTCTTTTTTTTTTTTTATGAAATTTATTGACAAATTGGTTTCCATACAACACCCAGTGCTCATCCCAAAAGGTGCCCTCCTCAATACCCATCACCCACCCTCTCCTCCCTCCCACCCCCCATCAACCCTCAGTTTGTTCTCAGTTTTTAACAGTCTCTTATGCTTTGGCTCTCTCCCATTCTAACCTCTTTTTTTTTTTTTCCTTCCCCTCCCCCATGGGTTCCTGTTAAGTTTCTCAGGATCCACATAAGAGTGAAACCATATGGTATCTGTCTTTCTCTGTATGGCTTATTTCACTTAGCATCACACTCTCCAGTTCCATCCACGTTGCTACAAAAGGCCATATTTCATTTTTTCTCATTGCCACGTAATATTCCATTGTGTATATAAACCACAATTTCTTTATCCATTCATCAGTTGATGGACATTTAGGCTCTTTCCATAATTTGGCTATTGTTGAGAGTGCTGCTATGAACATTGGGGTACAAGTGGCCCTATGCATCAGTATTCCTGTATCCCTTGGGTAAATTCCTAGCAGTGCTATTGCTGGGTCATAGGGTAGGTCTATTTTTAATTTTCTGAGGAACCTCCACACTGCTTTCCAGAGCGGCTGCACCAATTTGCATTCCCACCAACAGTGCAAGAGGGTTCCCGTTTCTCCACATCCTCTCCAGCATCTATAGTCTCCTGATTTGTTCATTTTGGCCACTCTGACTGGCGTGAGGTGATACCTGAGTGTGGTTTTGATTTGTATTTCCCTGATAAGGAGCGACGCTGAACATCTTTTCATGTGCCTGTTGGCCATCCGGATGTCTTCTTTAGAGAAGTGTCTATTCATGTTTTCTGCCCATTTCTTCACTGGGTTATTTGTTTTTCGGGTGTGGAGTTTGGTGAGCTCTTTATAGATTTTGGATACTAGCCCTTTGTCCGATATGTCATTTGCGAATATCTTTTCCCATTCTGTTGGTTGCCTTTTAGTTTTGTTGGTTGTTTCCTTTGCTGTGCAGAAGCTTTTTATCTTCATAAGGTCCCAGTAATTCACTTTTGCTTTTAATTCCCTTGCCTTTGGGGATGTGTCGAGTAAGAGATTGCTGCGGCTGAGGTCAGAGAGGTCTTTTCCTGCTTTCTCCTCTAAGGTTTTGATGGTTTCCTGTCTCACATTCAGGTCCTTTATCCATTTTGAGTTTATTTTTGTGAATGGTGTGAGAAAGTGGTCTAGTTTCAACCTTCTGCATGTTGCTGTCCAGTTCTCCCAGCACCATTTGTTAAAGAGGCTGTCTTTTTTCCATTGGATGTTCTTTCCTGCTTTGTCAAAGATGAGTTGGCCATACGTTTGTGGGTCTAGTTCTGGGGTTTCTATTATGTTCCATTGGTCTATGTGTCTGTTTTGGTGCCAATACCATGCTGTCTTGATGATGACAGCTTTGTAGTAGAGGCTAAAGTCTGGGATTGTGATGCCTCCTGCTTTGGTCTTCTTCTTCAAAATTCCTTTGGCTATTCGGGGCCTTTTGTGGTTCCATATGAATTTTAGGATTGCTTGTTCTAGTTTCGAGAAGAATGCTGGTGCAATTTTGATTGGGATTGCATTGAATGTGTAGATAGCTTTGGGTAGTATTGACATTTTGACAATATTTATTTTTCCAATCCATGAGCAGGGAATGTCTTTCCATTTCTTTAAATCTTCTTCAATTTCCTTCAGAAGCTTTCTATAGTTTTCAGCATACAGATCCTTTACATCTTTGGTTAGATTTATTCCTAGGTATTTTATGCTTCTTGGTGCAATTGTGAATGGGATCAGTTTCTTTATTTGTATTTCTGTTGCTTCATTGTTAGTGTATAAGAATGCAACTGATTTCCGTACATTGATTTTGTATCCTGCAACTTTGCTGAATTCCTGTATCAGTTCTAGCAGACTTTTGGTGGAGTCGATCGGATTTTCCATGTATAATATCATGTCATCTGCAAAAAGCGAAAGCTTGACTTCATCTTTGCCAATTTTGATGCCTTTGATTTCCTTTTGTTGTCTGATTGCTGATGCTAGAACTTCCAGCACTATGTTAAACAGCAGCGGTGAGAGTGGGCATCCCTGTCCTGTTCCTGATCTCAGGGAAAAAGCTCTCAGTTTTTCCCCGTTGAGGATGATGTTAGCTGTGGGCTTTTCATAAATGGCTTTTATGATCTTTAAGTATGTTCCTTCTATCCCGACTTTCTCAAGGGTTTTTATTAAGAAATGGTGCTGGATTTTGTCGAAGGCCTTTTCTGCATCGATTGACAGGATCATATGGTTCTTCTCTCTTTTTTTGTTAATGTGATGTATCACGTTGATTGATTTGCGAATGTTGAACCAGCCCTGCATCCCAGGAATGAATCCCACTTGATCATGGTGAATAATTCTTTTTATATGCCGTTGAATTCGATTTGCTAGTACCTTATTGAGAATTTTTGCATCCATATTCATCAGGGATATTGGCCTGTAGTTCTCTTTTTTTACTGGGTCTCTGTCTGGTTTAGGAATCAAAGTGATACTGGCTTCATAGAATGAGTCTGGAAGTTTTCCTTCCCTTTCTATTTCTTGGAATAGCTTGAGAAGGATAGGTATTATCTCTGCTTTAAACGTCTGGTAGAACTCCCCTGGGAAGCCATCTGGTCCTGGACTCTTATTTGTTGGGAGATTTTTGATAACCGATTCAATTTCTTCACTGGTTATGGGTCTGTTCAAGCTTTCTATTTCCTCCTGATTGAGTTTTGGAAGAGTGTGGGTGTTCAGGAATTTGTCCATTTCTTCCAGGTTGTCCAATTTGTTGGCATATAATTTTTCATAGTATTCCCTGATAATTGTTTGTATCTCTGAGGGATTGGTTGTAATCATTCCATTTTCATTCATGATTTTATCTATTTGGGTCATCTCCCTTTTCTTTTTGAGAAGCCTGGCTAGAGGTTTGTCAATTTTGTTTATTTTTTCAAAAAACCAACTCTTGGTTTCGTTGATCTGCTCTACAGTTTTTTTAGTTTCTATATTGTTTATTTCTGCTCTGATCTTTATTATTTCTCTTCTTCTGCTGGGCTTAGGCTGCCTTTGCTGTTCTGCTTCTAGTTCCTTTAGGTGTGCTGTTAGATTTTGTATTTGGGATTTTTCTTGTTTCTTGAGATAGGCCTGGATGGCAATGTATTTTCCTCTCAGGACTGCCTTTGCTGCGTCCCAAAGCGTTTGGATTGTTGTATTTTCATTTTCGTTTGTTTCCATATATTTTTTAATTTCTTCTCTAATTGCCTGGTTGACCCACTCATTCGTTAGTAGGGTGTTCTTTAACCTCCATGCTTTTGGAGGTTTTCCAGACTTTTTTCTGTAGTTGATTTCAAGCTTCATAGCATTGTGGTCTGAAAGTAAGCATGGTATAATTTCAATTCTTGTAAACTTATGAAGGGCTGTTTTGTGACCCAGTATATGATCTATCTTGGAGAATGTTCCATGTGCACTCGAGAAGAAAGTATATTCTGTTGCTTTGGGATGCAGAGTTCTAAATATATCTGTCAAGTCCATCTGATCCAGTGTCTCATTCAGGGCCCTTGTTTCTTTATTGACCATGTGTCTAGATGATCTATCCATTTCTGTAAGTGGTGTATTAAAGTCCCCTGCAATTACCACATTCTTATCGATAAGGTTGCTTATGTTTATGAGTAATTGTTTTATATATTTGGGGGCTCCGGTATTCGGTGCATAGACATTGATAATTGTTAGCTCTTCCTGATGGATAGACCCTGTAACTATTATATAATGTCCTTCTTCATCTCTTGTTATAGCCTTTAATTTAAAGTCTAGTTTGTCTGATAGAAGTATGGTTACTCCAGCTTTCTTTTGGCTTCCAGTCGCATGATAAATAGTTCTCCATCCCCTCACTCTCAATCTAAAGGTGTCCTCAGGTCTAAAATGAGTCTCTTGTAGACAGCAAATAGATGGGTCTTGTTTTTTTATCCATTCTGATACCCTATGTCTTTTGGTTGGCGCATTTAGTCCATTTACATTCAGTGTTATTATAGAAAGATACGGGTTTAGAGTCATTGTGATGTCTGTATGTTTTATGCTTATAGTGATGTCTCTGGGACCTTGTCTCACAGGGTCCCCCTTAGGATCTCTTGTAGGGCTGGTTTAGTGGTGACAAATTCCTTCAGTTTTTGTTTGTTTGGGAAGACCTTTATCTCTCCTTCTATTCTAAATGACAGACTTGCTGGATAAAGGATTCTTGGCTGCATATTTTTTCTGTCTAGCACCCTGAAAATCTCGTGCCAATTCTTTCTGGCCTGCCAAGTTTCAAAAGAGAGATCAGTCACGAGTCTAATAGGTCTCCCTTTATATGTGAGGGCACGTTTACCCCTTGCTGCTTTCAGAATTTTCTCTTTATCCTTGTATTTTGCCAGTTTCACTATGATATGTCGTGCAGAAGATCGATTCAAGTTACGTCTGAAGGGAGTTCTCTGTGCCTCTTGGATTTCAGTGCCTTTTTCCTTCCCCAGTTCAGGGAAGTTCTCAGCTATGATTTCTTCAAGTACCCCTTCAGCACCTTTCCCTCTCTCTTCCTCCTCTGGGATACCAATTATGCGTATATTATTTCTTTTTAGTGTATCACTTAATTCTCTAATTTTCCCCTCATACTCCTGGATTTTTTAATCTCTTTTTCTCAGCTTCCTCTTTTTCCATAACTTTATCTTCTAGTTCACCTATTCTCTCCTCTGCCTCTTCAAGCCGAGCTGTGGTGGTTTCCATTTTGTTATGCATTTCGTTTAAAGCGTTTTTCAGCTCCTCGTGACTGTTCCTTAGTCCCTTGATCTCTGTAGCAAGAGATTCTCTGCTGTCCTGTATACTGTTTTCAAGCCCAGCGATTAATTTTATGACTATTATTCTAAATTCACTTTCTGTTATGTTATTTAAGTCCTTTTTGATCAGCTCATTAGCTGTTGTTATTTCCTGGAGATTCTTCTGAGGGGAATTCTTCCGCTTGGTCATTTTGGGTAGTCCCTGGCGTGGTGAGGACCTGCAGGGCACTTCCCCTGTGCTGTGGTGTATACCTGGAGTTGGTGGGCGGGGCCACAGTCAGACCTGATGTCTGCCCCCAGCCCACCGCTGGAGCCACAGTCAGACTGGTGTGTGCCTTCTCTTCCCCTCTCCTAGGGGTGGGATTCACTGTGGGGTGGTGTGGCTCGTCTGGGCTACTTTCACCCTGCGAGGCTTGTGATGCTGGGGATCTGGCGTATTAGCTGGGGTGGGTAGGCAAGGTGCTCGGGGGCAGGAGGGGCAGGCTTAGATCGCTTCTCCTTAGGTGATCCACTTCAGGAGGGGCCCTGTGGCAGCGGGAGGGAGTCAGATCCGCTGCCGGAGGTTTGGCTCCGCCGAAGCGCAGAGTTGGGTGTTTGCGCGGAGCGAGCAAGTTCCCTGGCAGGAACCGGTTCTCTTTGGGATTTCGGCTGGGGGATGGGCGGGGGAGATGGCGCTGGCGAGCGCCTTTGTTCCCCACCAAACTGAGCTCTGTTGTCAGGGGGCTCAGCAGCTCTCCCTCCCTTTGTCCTCCAGCCTTCCCGCTTTCTGAGCAGAGCTGTTAACTTATGACCTCCCAGACGCTAAGTCGCGCTTGTTGTGGGAACACAGTCCGTCAGGCCCCTCCGCTTTTGCCAGCCAGACTCGGGGGCTCTGCTTGGCCGGCGAGCTGCCCCTCCGCCCCGGCTCCCTCCCGCCAGTCCGTGGAGCGCGCACCGCCTCGCCACCCTTCCTACCCTCTTCCGCGGGCCTCTCGTCTGCGTTTGGCTCCGGCGACTCTGTTCTGCTAATCCTCTGGCGGTTTTCTGGGTTATTTAGGCAGGTGTAGATGGAATCTAAGTGATCAGCAGGACGTGCGGTGAGCCCAGCGTCCTCCTAAGCCGCCATCTTGCCGCAACTCTACTTTTGTATATATTTAAAATTCTTTACAATAAAAACATTTCAAGAGAAGATTTTTAAGAAGGAATTCCATTAATTTTTAGTTGGAAATCAGTTGCTGCTTTATTCACAACCTGCCATCAGGGCTAAGAAGTACCTTTTGTAGTTGTGGTTCTATAGATGGGGAATTGTAAAAGTTACACTGGGTGCTAACTAGGTGACAGAACAGAAAAGGACATTAGAGAGCTGAAAAGGAATTAAAAAAAAAAGCACTAAGATTACAAGATTAACATGCTTAAGTGTCAATAATTGAATAGAGTGGATACATTGGTGGCTATTTCATTTTTAAAAATTTGAAAGTAAATTAGAAATTTTCTAGAGAAAATTACAAATCCTCCTTACATTAAATAATGACTTGCTGCCTTGGTGAATCTCCACATCACTTACTTGTGTATGACCTGATTTATGTTTCCACGTAGCTAAAGGAAAAGTCTACAAGAATAGGTTACTGGATGGTTTGAAGTCTCTTAATGGTAAGTGAGACGCATAATACAAAGCCAGATGATTCTAAGAGACACATTATACTATCTCCTAGATATCCAATTGTGAACTTCACTAACCTCCTTAAATACTGATATCATTCCTAGCTTCTGATATAGACCTGTGAGCAAATTATCTCCATATAGAAATTTAAATAATATTTTACATAAGAGAAAATAAAATCTGTGTCAGAACAGTAAAATTAAAGGGAAAATATTTGGGGAATTTGGTTAGGCGTTGAGACAATCAATAAAATAAACACAAAGGAGCCCACTTATTAGTGAGAAGATAAAATAATGTTTTTCATTACTATGAATTATTAAATAGTAATGCAGGCCCTTTTAAAGCTTATGCTTTGTAAACCTGTCCCCATGATCCCACTAAAGAAAGAGGTTCTTTTTAAAGAGCTATTATCTATTATTATCTATTATTGACCCGCTTTGTACTATAGACACTTGATGTTCCTGCTGAAAATAACATTAGTATATGTCAACAATTTGATGTATTTGCTAAAACAAGTCAACTGTCATGCTATATATGAGCCTATTTAAGTTATTTAAATCCAAAAACTATACAGCATGCTAACTGACTATAATAAAATGCATTCTGGACAATTAGTTCAAGATTTCAGTTTTGTTTTTTTTTTCTGCAGACAGAAATTTCTAAGAACTAAAATCCCCCAAACAAAAATTTTAGAAAAAGATCCCTTGCCTGCAAAAGAAAAATATTTCTGACAGGGGACACCCTTTGTATTTCCACCTACACTACAGCCATGTGGGCCCATAGGTTATTTAAATATATAAACTGTATTTTTCTTTCCTTTGGCTATTTCTTGACCATTTTGCCTTTCTAAGGAGGGATTGTTAATGCCAATAAACTTGATTCAGTTTTGAAAACCATGGGATGGAAACTCACAGAAGATGAAATTAAGGATCTCAAATGCAACCTGCCCACTGATGGTGAGCATTGAAAATATTTTTAAGTTCTTTGGGGAAAATCTTACCATGATGATTAGATTCCCAGCTCATTGTTCTTTATGGATCTTGGCAATGGGATTGAAGAAGCTCTACCTTTTTTCATTCTTCTCCTTCTCACATCTGAAGAAGGCATTGAAGAATAACCCCTTCTTGGGGCCTGGGGCAACTTTTTTAGTGTACTTCCTATTTGTAGAGGGCAGGAACCCCACTTTAAGTCATGAACAGAGTACCTTTTAGTTTAAGTTTTATACTAAAATAGGGTTGACTTTTTATCTTATTGATTACAACTTGCTTAATGTGCCAATAGTTACATCTACAATTCTTTTTGAGACGTGCTTCTCATTAGATTTAATTGTAGATCCCTTGAGTTTTATCAGACTTCCTTGGGGAGAAGCACAACCTAAGATGCTTGTTCCTGAATTATTTTTTCAAATTTGGAGGATTTACTAGGCACCATCTTAATCAAATCAGAGGTTTCAACAAAAGGAATGATGATCACACTCTTCATATTGTCTTTGCCAGAAGCCTTAGTTTTGAATGCCCTTGGTCACTAAAAGAAATTCCAGGTGTTATCTTCTATTTGTAGAAGATGAGAACTAGTTCATTTTTTGTGCCATGTTGCACCCAGAATCTCTGGATTCTCTCTGTTCTCCTTTATCCTTGCTTGCTAGCCAGCCAGTTGTTTTCTGGGTTCATTTCTTTTTGTAGTAACTTGTCCGTTGCTGCCAATATCAACCAGATACTCTAGTAACACTGTATTTCCTAGCTTCTTCTTCTTTTTTTTTTTTAAAGTTTATTTATTTATTTTTGAGAGAAAGAGAGAGAGGGAGTGGAGGAGGGATGCAGAGAGGGGGAGAGAAAGAATCCCAAGCAGGCTTCAGCATGGAGCCCGATGTGGGGCTCGAACCCACAAACTGTGAGATCATGACCTGAGCCAAAACCAAGAATTGGAGGCTTACATGACTGAGTTACTCAGGCGCCCCACCCAGCTTCTTCTTTTAAAGTACAAGCATATTCAGTACATTTTCTGCCTTCTAAGTTGTTGAAATTGCTAAACTCACTAACACCATTGCAAGGCATGGGTTCATTCCAGCCCCCAGTAACAATTTCTTCACCAAACACTTCCAGCACCAGAGCCAATGCCACATAGTTTTGGTGTTTTTGCTACTACTTTTGTTGTTGCTAAGACAGCAACACATTTGTGGTTCCAGTTCCTTTTTTTTTAAGTTTCTTTATTTTGAGAGAGACAGAGATGGCCTAAGCAGGGGAGGGGCAGAGTAAGAGGGAGAGAGAGAGAGACAGAGAAACCCAAGGAGGCTCCTCAGTGTCAGTGCAGAGCCCAACACTGTGCTCGAACTCATGAACTGTGAGATCATGACCTGAGCTGAAACCAAGAGTCAGACGCTCAACCGACTGAGCCACCCAGGCGCCCTGTGGTTCCAGTTCCTATTATCAGCTAGCTATGCTGCAGTAGCAACAAACAACCCCCAAATCTCAGTGGCAACAGAGTTTTTTTGCATGACACTCAATATTAGACACTGCCCATAGGTTGGCTGTCCATCTGTTCTCTACTATAGGGCATAGGATGCAAGAAGAGCCCCTGTCTGGACAGTGTCACTTTTGTAATAGGAAAAAGAGAGATGATGGAGCCATGTGATAGTTCTTAAAGTTTCTACTCAGAAGAGACTCAAATATTTCATTTGACAAAGCAAATTGCATGATATCATTGGGAACAGAAGTATAATCCTCCCATAAGACAGACTTGATACAGAGCGGAAGAGAATATTTGAACAAACAAGATATATTCTCTTAAAACAATGTATCTGAAAATGCAAGGAAAAGCAATTTATACCATTTTGATGCATTTTAAAATTGATTCCATAATTACAGAACATCTAGTCAATTTAATATATGGAGCCATCAAAAGAACCAGTCAGCTCTATTCTTATACACAAATATATGCATAGAATATCTCTAAAAAAGATAAACAAAAAATGTCAATGTTTGTTCCTTAGAAGGAAGAGAATTCTGACAATGGAGATGTTTATAAAGGAGATATATTTTTCACTGTATTCTTATTGGTAACATTTGAGTTATGTAATTTATGCTTATGCTGCATAGTAAGAATAAATTGATTTAGAAACATTATGCAAAAAGCATGATTCACAAAAGGAAAAAATTGATCAATTGTACTTCATTAAAATTAAAAGCTTTCACTCTGGAAAGCTGTGTGGAGATGGTGGAAGACAACCTACAGTCTGGGAGAAAATATTTGCAAATGACACATCTGACAAAGCAGCAGCATCTATGGCATTTAAAGAACACGCAAAACTCAGCAATATAGGGGCATCTGGTGGTTCAGTCAGTTGAGCGTCTGACTTTGGCTGAGCCTCATCTTGGGCTCTATGCTGACCACTCAGAGCCTGGAGCCTGCTTCAGATTCTGTGTCTTTCTCTCTGCCCCTCCCCCTCTCGTGCTCTGTCTTTCTCTCTCTCTCTCTCAAAAATAAACATTAAAAAGTTTTTTTTTTATTTGAGAAAATCTCAGCAATATAAAATACAAACAAACCAATAAGAAGATGGGGAAAATACATGAAACTATATGAATGAAAATACATTGCACCAAAGAGGATATACAGGTATCAGATAAACACATGAAGAGATGCTTGACTTCATTAGGTATTAAGGAAGTGCAATTTGAAACTGCAGTGAGATATCACTGCATACCTATAAGAATAGCTAAAATAAAAAATAATGACAACACCAAATGTTGATGAGGATGCTAGAGAAACCGGACCACTCATACTTGGTAGTGGGAATGTAGTGATATAATCACTATAGAAAAAGTACCAGTTTCTTACAAAACTAAGCATAGAGCTACCGTAGCAATTACACCTTTGAAACTTATGTTCGCACAAAATCTGTACATGAACGTAAGAGCCAAAAACCGGAATCAGCCCAAGTCTCCTTCAACAGGTAAATGGCTAAACAAACTTGTGGTACATACATATTATGGAATACTATTATTCATCAGTAAAAGTACACTATCTGATTCATGCAACATCTTGGACAAATTTCCAGATAATTATCCAGAGCTAAAAAAGCCAACCTCAGAGCTTACATACTGTAAGATCTTTACATATCATTTTTGAAATAACAAAATTTTAGAAATGGAGGACAGATTAGAGCTTGCCTGGATTTAGAGATAGGGGATTGGTGGAGGCAGAAGGAGGTGGATATGGTTATAATAGGGTCCTTGTGGGACTGGAACTGTTCAGTATCTTGACTGTGGCAGTGCATACATGAACCTACACAGGTAATAAAATTGTCTGGAATTTAATAATACAGAGACATACACATGAGTACAAGTAACACTAAGGAAATCTAAATAACATTGGTGGATTGTATCAATGCCAGTATTCTGTTTTTGCTATTATTCTATGGCTTTGTAAGTCTTATCATTAAGGGAAGCTGGGCAAAAATGTACAAGGCATCTCTCTCTATTTTTTTCTACTAACTTCATATGCATCTACAATTACCCAAATAAAATTTTCAAAAAAAAAATTAAATTGGAAATAAAATCTGTTAGTCTATCAGTGTGGTAACTGCCCCCCCCAACTGCTAATATAAAGGATTTGTCTTCAAAGTGCTTAATAATTTATCTTGTAATCCAAATGGAGGAAATAAATCTTTCTGGGTCTGTTAAAACATCAGGGAATATTGAATGAGAACACATTACCTGAGAATATCACTGCTGAAACCCAAGTTTAAACATTTTTGAATAGCATGTACCAAACATAAACCCATTGTCATGGCCTGATAGAATTAAGAAAGTTCTTCAAAGTCTTAGAGCTAAAAAGTAGACCCGGGACAGTAAGTGGCTTTTGAATCTTATCCTTTGACTATTGTAGGTTTGATTTTTTATGGAAGAATTAAGTCATAGTTGTATTGTTGACATTATATTTTTCATATTTAACCTCTTTATACTCATTCTCAAGAAGTGGGTAAAAGTAGAGAATATTATTAGTACGAAAGTGTTGCTGGAATATTTTCCTCTCCTATTATTTGTGTGTTTCACTGTCTCTTTTTATTATTTGCATTTCTTCTTACAGTATATGGGAGAACTACAATGAAAAGGTTGTGTAGTGGATTAAAAGCTTTTACAGGTCAGTGGGAAGTTATATAAAACCAAGATCTGCAGACTTTATGTAGTAGTATAGTTTTAAATAATATTTTTTACCATTCTATTGCTGATTTGTAAATTGTAGCTTTCAACCTTTTCTAATGAAACATTTGCTCCTAATGTCCCACGGTTTACCTTTATATATAGTAATTAAAAGCCTATAACTTACTAATAACTTCTGAACTTTCTGGAGTTTTTATACTAATAATACTCACTTCAACATTATTAATAGATTCCCAAATCAGAGTATATCAAGCAACAGCAAAATAAAGCTTTTTTTTTTTTCCATTCTTGGAACTGGAAAGAATTATACTGAGTGAAATAAGTCAGAGGAGGACAGGTATCATATGTTTTCACTCATATGTGGATCTTGAGAAACTGAACAGAAGATGATGGGGGGAGGGAAGGGAAGAAAATAGTTACAAACAGAGAGAGAGGGAGGCAAACCACAAGAGACTCTTAAATACAGAGAGCAAACTAAGGGTGGATGAAGGGGTGGGGGAGAGGGGAAAATGGGTGATGGGCATTGAGGAGGGCACTTGTTGGGATGAGCACTGGGTGTTGTATGTAAGCCAATTTGACAATAGATTATATTCATTAAAAAAAACTTATTTATTGTCAGTATCAAGAGCAAATAACGTATTTCAGAAAAAAATTTAAAATATATAGTATTCTCTGATAAGATGTATAAATGAATTGATGTTGATATTTCATTAATCAGACAGTTATTTAGGTAAAATCTATTCTCTTCTACTTTGACTTCTTGTCAGATTAAGAAATCATACTTTTCAGTATTTTTAAGCAAATTTGATATATGACCCTTCTCAATTCTGTATGGATGTATATATCTTATTATATCTTTGAACTTGCTCAAGTTAGGAAGAAACATGCTTAACACTATTAAATTATTACTAGAAATAATTATTCTATAAAATTCTTGAATGATCATGTTTCATATTTTCAAAGGAAAAAATATTAATGTGCAACATCTGTCAGATTTTGTGAGGAACATGGGTATTGAGCTAACAGATAAAGAACAAAAGAGGCTGCTAAAGAAGCTTCCAGTTGATGGTGAGCCATAAAGATACTTTAGTAGCCTTCTAGAATACTTAGCTTTATGGTACCATGGGAGAAGTTTTAAAAGTTCTCTTTAGGGGTGCCTGGGTGGCTCAGTCGGTTGAACGTCCAACTCTTGATTTTGGCTCAGGTCATGATCTCACAGTTCGTGAGACTGAGCCCTGCACCAGGCTCTGTGCTGGCAGCATGGAGCCTGCTTGAGATTCTTTCTCTCTTTCTCCCTAGCTCTCTCCGCCCATCTCCCACTCTCTCTCTCTCTCTCTAAATATATAAACTTAATTTTTTTTAAATTTCTCTTCTAGCATTTAAAATATATATATATATATTTAAAGTAATTAGAAAAGGCAGATTTTAAGTTATATCTATCAATCTATATATCTCTATCTCTCTATATAACCCAGGCCACCAGGGGCAAAATAAATGCTGCCATGTCATGCCCTCTAGCCAATGACAAAACTATTAGAAAAAAAAATGAAGGAATGTGATTAGGGGAGAGAATTTTAGAAGAATTGGACAAGAGAAATCAAAGAATAAAGAAACCAGCATAGAGAGACTGTCAACTGTTCTGTCAGGGGTTTAGAATGGCATAATTGTCACTATTGTATCCCGTCTCATTTTTTTGTTGTTATTCGAGGATGAATAAGAACATATTTACTCAGTAAATGAAAACTCTCCCTGAAATTCTGAAGTATATGTATTATGTTTCTGAGCATCTATATAATGCTTTGTCTGACATAGAGTGTGATTTGCATTGTAGCTTCTGGGAAGATCTATCAAAATAGATTGTTGGATGGTCTGAAGTCTTTCAAAGGTGAGTTAATGAGCAGTTTGAGATTTAACATTTTAATTTATATCATTAGAGCTTTACCCAAGCCATCCTTTTATGAACTGATTTTTAAATGTAGTTTCTTTATTTTAAAAGAGGTATTTTGTGATGAGTTTTTTAAAATCTTTGTAGGTCCCACATTTTCTTGTATTTTTCATAACTTAATCTTGAAAGTGTAAATTGAATTCTAGGTAGATAAAACAAAACATGAAGAGAATGATAGGTAGTCTGAAAATTAGTTAAGCAAAGAAAATAAAAAATAGTTTCTATTGTTAGAAATATTGGACATTGTTTCCTGATAGAATCCAAATCATAAATTAATGTTCATTATAATTCCTCTAAAAAGAATGTGTTTTTAGTGAGATTCAGTTAAGGCAAAAAAAAAATGTAGGCAAAGGTACCAACTTGTGCCTAGGATTTGTTTTGGTTTTGCTTTCCCTCCTAGTGCTTAGTCCAAAAGAAGAGAAGAACATAAAGAGAATGAAGAAATGACTTAAAAGCTCTGCCACTTGGTACCTATTGAGAGGAGTCACCTGTCAAAAGAAGAGTGCCTCTTCGCATTCCCAGGCCCTCCTGAAGAGTGGGAGCAGGATTATTTTTTAATTTAATGTGGAAGTTGTCCACCATGCTGCCCATTTGATAGCATCTTGCTATATGTCTTTATCAACTCAATCGTCACCTTAAAAATGAGACAATGATAGCCAGATACTTGTCGGCCTCCCTGTAGTTCTCTTTCCCTATCTGTCTAGTTTTTCTAGTCTCTAGGCCTCCTGTTTTACAATTTTAATAATAAATTTTCCTTTCCATGCACTCTGAGCCTCAGCTCCTGCTTCGGCTTCAGAACATTTTTAACTAAATTTTTAACATTTTAACTAAAGCCCTCTGTAAACTACCATGCTAGGTAGTTTACAAGATAATTATCTATTCTTTTTAACTAATACAAATAGTTTTCTATCTTAAAATATTCACCAAAAAATCGGTGTTCATAAACTGTTTTCACAGTATGGATAAACCAGGCGTAAAGTAATTGTCAAGTTCCAGTGGAAAGCAGTACCAGTTTTTTGGCAACTGAGAGTTTTTTTTCAAAATCCTTCTCTACTGCAAATTCAATTAGTTGTCTTTAGCTTAAGTTGCAAAATCCCTTCATAAATTATTTCTTGTCCATAGTTTCATCAAGGCAAAGCTTAAGGCTCTTTAACATGATGTTAAAATAGAGTTTGGTACTCATGTTTCAAAGCAATATTAATAGTACTGAAAAGGATTCTATTTTTCCTTATTCCTAGTTTTTTCATATTAATAGTAAAAACATTTTCAATATAATAGTAACAGAGCACTGATAGATTTCTAGTATTTAATGTTCTTTCATATTTTAATATTTTTTGTCATTCTTTATGTCTCTTTCCTAAGGAGGGAAGGTTGAAAGAAGTAAAGTCAATACTGTTCTAGAAAACATGGGAATCGTGCTCACAGGAGAGGAGCTTCAAAGTCTAACAGATAACCTACCAGTTAACGGTAAGCACTGTGGTTATTTCTCTGCGTTTCTGCAGAGCTTTGCCTGTGAATGTGCATATGAGAATTTTTGAAATTAGGATTATTTGATGCTGAAAGGAAATGTATCTTAGAGTAGAACCCATTCTAAAGTAAAAAGAAATCCTGCCTCATTTTTAAAATTTAAAGTTGTCAACATGTTTTCATACAGAAAGCAGAGAAGCCAGAATGTTTATCTGAGGAATAGTCAGAATGTAGAATAAAACTTCTACGGATTAAATTTAAAAGTGATCATACGCTGGCTAACACTTCATTTCTTAGTTCTTCCAATCTGAACCATTTGCTTTTTTGTTTTATGTGTTCTCCCTGAGTGATTTAATGAACCCCTACTTTTAACCATCTGTTTGAACCATCAGTTATATTCTTTCCAGTCTTCTCCCCAGTCTTCAAACTATTTTATTCTAAATCTTCTGAGACATTTCTATTTAGTCCACCCCAAATAGCTATTCAAGGATAAAATTTGTAATCTAATATATTCCATATCTTTTTAAACTGATCATCCTTTTTTCTGCTTCACTGACCCTGCCAGAAATCTCTATCCACTTAATTACTTGCTGCTGCCTATTTAAACTCCTAAATATTTTTAAAATCCGTTCCTACTCTTTAGCCCTGTATCACTACCCTTCTTTCTATTTCTTTTTATCTCTTCTTAGACTGCTAGATAACTCTCTCTCTGCCTATAATTTTGTTACTTTTAAATCCACTCTACACACAGTGGGCAGAATGATCCAGTTCTATGTAAACCTGATCATAAGACTAGTTGGAGTTTTTTTCTCCCCATCTTATCTTCCCCTCTTCTACTTTTCTGTACCTTCTTTCAAAACGTTGAAATAACTCAAGGCTCTGATGGGTTCTCTAAGTCATCTTACCTACTTTTTGAGCTCTGAATTCTATCTGTATGGTAATGAATCACTGATAGATATTCCTAATCTAAAACACTCCTTGGATCTCTATTTGGTTTATTTACTACCTATTTGCAATCTCCACTTGGATAGCTCAAATAACTTGTAACTTAACTTGTCTTAGTCTGAGCTCTTGATTTTTCTACTAAAACTCATCCCTTCCCAGTATCATTACAAGGCATCACCACTGGAGTTTGTCTTGTGATGTCTTTGTCTAGCTTTCGTACTAAGGTAGCACTAGCCTCATAGAATGAATTGGTGTTTTTTCCCACTTCTGTTTTCTGAAATAATTTATATAGGACTGATATTATTTCTTTAATTATTTGTAATAATTTACCAAAGAAGCCATCTGGACATAGTCCCTTCTCTCTGAGAAAATTTCCAATGCTAAATTTTCTTGTGTGTTGCAACACTATTCAGATTTTCTGTTTCTTTTTTATTCCATTTTGGCAGCTTATGTCCATTTTGGAATCTATTTCATGTAAGTTTAATTTCTGGCATAAAGTTGTTCACAGTATTCCCTCTTTAGCCTTTAAATTACTGTTAAGTTCAATGGGTTAATCCTTTCTTTCATTACTAATTTTAGTCATCTGTGTCCTCTCTCTTTTTTTCTTGGCTAGTCAATTTTGATGATGTTTTCGAAGACTAAATGTTTGGTTGCATTGAGTTTCTCTGTCATTGTTCTCATATCCTCTCTAATCTTCATTATTTTCTTCCTTCTGCTTGTCTTTGGTTTGGCTTGCTCTTACTTTCCTAGATGAAGATAAAGACTTAATTATGGATTTGAGATCTCTCTTCTCTCTAACATAGTTATTTAAGGCTATAAATTTTACTTTAAGCGCCACTTCACTGTGTCTCATGTATTTAATTTTTATTCAGATAAAAACACATTCTAATTTCTCTTGTAATTTCTTCTTTGACTCATGGATTACTTTGAAATGTGTTGTTTGATTTCAAAATATTTGAATTTCTCGGATTTCCTTTGGTTGTTCATTTCTAATTTAACTCTGTTGTGGTCAGCGAGCATACTTTGCATGATTTCAGTCCTTTGAATTTTATTAACACTTGTTTTACGATTTAGCATACAAGATAATCAGATGCTCTTTGGAGTCTCCAAAAACTTCTAACAGTGTAAAGGGATTCTGTGACCAAAATATTTGTTTTAGAGCCTTTTTTTTTTTTTGATAATTCTAACACTTGAGTCATCCAAGGATTGGCATGTGTTGATTGCCTTTTCACTTGATAATTGATCTCATTTTCCTAACTTTTTGTATGTTAAATAATTCTGAATTGTATCCTCAACTTTGTCAACTATTTTGTTGTGTAGACTCTGGGTCCTTTAAAAATTCATTGAACAATGCTGGTGGGTTTTGTTTTAGCAGGTAATCAACTCTGAGATTCAGAACACAAATTCCATCTCCCATTTCTCTGGATGGTTCCAGTCTCAGTTCATTCCACAAAGCTTTGTTTTACTGCTGTGGGTCTGTCTGCATGTGCCACTTGGGTTAGTCTGAGACTTGGGCCCTGGTTTAAATCTTAATTCAGTTCTCAAAGCCGTTGCAAGAATGCTTTCTTTGTATCTGTCTCATGCATGCACAACTCAAAAGTGAGCCCAAGACTTTTACAGATTCATACACAGAATTAGGGGATCCCTTTCTCCATTGTTCTCTCCTCTCTGAAATTACCCCATATTTTCCAACCTGAAGGGGCCTCTTTTCCAGGTTTCCCTGGTCAAAGAGATGGAGTTTTTATCAGTCTTAGCGTCCTGCTCTGCCTTGCAGTTCTGTGATTGGGGCCCCACCCTCAGGACAAAGCCATTAGGGAAAAGAGAAAACCAAAACAGAAGGCTCACTCCCCTTGCCAGTCACTTCTGCAAGTTTTGGTTCTCTTCTACAGTCTAGTGTTGTTGCTTTTTGTGTTTTCTTTAGACTTTTAGTCTAATCATCAGGAAAAATAGATTGTAGAGAGCTGATATGGCCGTGGCAGAATCAGAATCAGCCTCATATTTCATTATTTAAAAAATATATATTCTTTAAAATTAAAAAAATTAAAAAATATATATATGTAAATAATACTTTCACATTTTAGCATGTGAATCAGGATGCATCTTATAATTGTTACCAATCACATAGTAGAGTTATTACATTCTTGTCATTGAGTCTGCATTTGTGAATTTGGTTTTAGCCTGTCACTGTGGCACATTACCACTTTAAGTTGTGTATTGTTGGTACCCCATGTGTTGAGTTTAATTGCTGTTTAAAAACTTCTCCAAGAAAATTGTGCTGTCATTAAGAATTGAAGGGAAAGTTGTGTATACAGGAAAAGCATGGAAACAGTGGCAAAGTATAAATTTATTATTAGTGAAGAAAACATCTCACCATTGGAGGAAAGACCACAATTCTGTTTTTCAAAATTTTATTGCAAAGCTACAACAAAATGCTTTTTGGACCTAAGAAAGAAAGAAACCCACAAGTAGAAAATCTATACTACCTGTTGTTAATGATGCATACACAAAAGAATTGCCTATGATACACCATACAGTGTAAGTGAAGGCAAAAGAAACTGCCAAATCCCTCACAAAGGTAAAATAAAGTTCCAAGCAATGAGGATGGACATCAGACATCAACTTGTCAAAATTTCTTGTTAACTTTAATTGCACCAAAAAGAATGAAATAGGAATACATTTAACCAAAGAGGGAAAAAAATCTGTGCTCTGAAAACTATAACACATTGGTGAAAGAATTTGAAGATGACACAACAAACAAATAGAAAGATATTCCATGCTTAGGGATTGGAAGAACAAATATTGTTAAAATGTCCATACTATCAGTGCAATTTACCAAAAGCACGTTCTACAAAACTAGAAAAAATAATCCTAAAATTTGTTTGGAACTGCAAAAGACCCCAAATAGCCAAAGTAATCTTGAGAAAGAAAAACAAAGTTGGAGATGTCACAATTCCATATTTCAAGATCTACTTCAAAGCCATACTAATCAAAACAGTATGGTGCTGGCATAAAAATAGACACATGGATCAAAGGAACAGAATAGAGAGCCCAGAAATAACCCCGTGATGATATGGTCAATTAATCTATGACAAAAGAGGCAAGAATATACAATAGAGAATAGACAGTTTCTTCAACAAATGGTATTGTTGGACCATTTGTCCGGAAAACTAGACAGCTACATATAAAATAATGAAACTGGACCACTCTTTAATACCATACACAAAAATAAATTCAAAATGTATTAAAAACCTAAATGTGAGACCTGAAACCATAAAAGTCCTAGAAGAGAACACAAGCAGTAATCTCTTTGATATCAGCTGTAGCAACATTTTTCTAGATATGTCTTCTAACACAAGGGAAACAAAAGCAAAAGTAAACTATTGGGACTACCTCAAAATAAAAGCCTTTTTGCACAGTGGTGGAAACTATCAACAAAACAAAAAAGCAACCTACTGAATGGGAGAAGATATTTGCAAATGATATATCCAATCAGGGGTTAATATCCAAAAAATATAAATAACTTATACAACTCAACACCAAAAAAAAATCTGGTTTTTAAAATGAGCATAGGATCTGAATAGATACTTTTCCAAAGAAGTCATACAGATGGCCAAAAGACACATGAAAAGATGCTCAGTATCACTCATTATCAGAGAAGTGCAAATAAAAACCACAATGAGATATCAACTCAGACCTGTCAGACTGGCTAAAATCAAAACAATGAGAATAATAAGTGTTGGTGAGGATAACAATTGTTGGCGAGGATGTAGAGGAAAAGAACTCTTGTGCACTACTGATGGGAATGTAAATTGGTACAGCCACTATGGAAAACAGTACGGAGGTTCCTCAAGAAATTAAAACTAGAAATACCATATAATCCAATAATTCCACTACTGAGTATTTACCCAAAGAAAACAAAAATACTAATTCAAAAAGATAGATGCACTCTATGTTTATTGCAGCATTATTTATAATAGCCACAATATGGAAGCATCCTAAGTGCTTATCAATAGATGAATGGACAAAGAAGACACACACACTGGAATATTACTCAGCCATATTCGTCAAGAAAGATGAAATCTTGCCATTTGGGACAACACAGATGGACCTAGAGGGTATTATGCTGAGTGAAGTAAGTCAGAGAAAGACAAATATGTCAATTCACTCACACGTAGAATCTAAAAAAAAGTCAATAAACGAACAAAAAACCAATCAGACCTGTAAATACAGAGAACAAACTGATTGCGGGAGGGGTGGGGATGTTAGTATTAGCAAAACGGATGCAGAGGAGTAGGAGATACAGGCTTCCAGTAATGGAATGAATAAGTCATGGGAATAAAAGACACCGTATAAGGAATATAATCAATGATATTGTAATAACGTTGTATGGTGACAGATGGTAGCTAGACCTGTGGTGCTGTGGCATCACATATAAAAACCTATCAGATGACTGCGTCGTACGCCTAAAACCAATGTAGCCTTATGTGTCAACTACTCTCAAGAAGCATTTTTAATTTCTTGTTAGCTTTAAATAAAAAACTCTAGTGGAGCCCTCATCTAAGAAATGCTGTGTCACCAGTGCTGTTGATAGCACACTGGACAATATTTTGGAGACAAAAGCAGACACCAGTGATTCTGAGTTGAAGAGCTGAACAGCAATTTAAAAGAATTAGATTCTAAATATGAAATTATAGTAATTGCAAGTTTATCTCACATATTTTTATGTTTGCATAAGCATGACATTTTAATTTTTTTTAATTTTTAATTTTTTTTAATGTTTCTATTTTTGAGAGAGAGAGAGACTACAAGCAGGGAAGGGGCAGAGAGAGAGGGAGACACAGAATCTGAAGCAGGCTCCAGGCTCTGAGCTGTCAGCATAGAGCCCGAGGTGGGGGGCTTGACCTCACAGACTGCGAGATCTTGACCTGAGCCGAAGTCGGACGCTCAACCAACTGAGCCACCCAGGCGCCCCTGCATAAGAGTGATATTTTAAAAATCGGTTTAACTCTAAACATCATTCAATGATATAAAATAAATATTCTAAATTATAAGGAAAAAAAAGGAAGTTAGCCGATTTCCAGGCCTAGATGATTTTCATATTCTTCTTACAGTTTGTAATCTATCTTTTACAATAGGACATATGTATATTTAAAATACTTTGCTTAAAGGCAACAACCTCTTTGACCTCAGCCACAGCAATTTTTGCTCGACACCTCTCCAAAGGCAAGGAAATTAAAAGCAAAAATGAACTATTGGGACCTCATCAAGATAAAAAGCTTCTGCACTACAAAGGAAACAATCAACAAAACTAAAAGGCAACCGATGGAACGGAACGGGAGAAGATATTTGCAAATGACATATTGGATAAAGGGCTAGTATCCAAAATCTATAAAGAACTCGCAAACTCCACACCTGAAAAACAAATAATCCAGTGAAGAAATGGGGAGAAGACATGAATAGACACTTTTCCAAAGAAGACATCCAGATGGCCAATGGACACATGAAACGATGCTCGATATCACTCATCAGGGAAATACAAATCAAAGCCACACTCACGCTGGGATACCACGTCACACCAAGTGATCAGAGTGGTCAGAGTGGCTAAAATGAACAAATCAGGTGATTATAGATGCTGGCCAGGATGTGAAGAAATGGGAACCCTCTTGCACTGTTGGTGGGAATGCAAACTGGTAGAGCTGCTCTGGAAAACAGTGTGGAGGTTCCTCATAAAACTAAAAATAGAACTATCCTATGACCCACTGCTAGGAATTTACCCAAGGGATACAGGAGTGCTGATGCATAGGGGCTCATGTACCCCAATATTTATAGCAGCACTTTCAACAATAGCCAAATTATGGAAAGAGCCAAAATGTCCATCAACTGATGAATGGATAGAGCAAATATGGTTTATATATACAATGGAATACTACTTGGCAATGAGAAAGAATAAAATCATGCCATTTGCAGCAACGTGGATGGAACCAGAAGGTATTATGCTAAGTGAAATAAGTAAGTCAGAGAAAGACAGATATCATATGTTTTTACTCATGTGGATCTTGAGAAACTTAACAGAAGACCATGGGAGATGAGAAGTGGAAAAAAAAGAAATAGTTACAGAGAGGGAGGGAGGCAAACCACAAGAGATACTTAAATACAGAGAACAAACTGAGGGTTGATGGAGGGTGGGGGAGAGGGGAAAGAGGGTGATGGGCATTGAGGAGGGCACTTGTTGGGATGAGTATTGAGTGTTGTATGTAAGCCAATTTGACAGTAAATTATATTAAAAAATATATATAAATAAATAAAATACTTGGCTCGACAATAATAGATAATAATCTCCTAATTTAACTTGTTATTTATGGAAAAGGAAAATTCCTATGTGGTGTATATGGGAAAATTTCAGGCAATTTGATCAGAGTCTTCCATAAAAGTACACTATCTCTGAATTTTGTTTACTCAGCATAACCAGTTTTTCCAAACTCTGAAGTCCTTGAAAGTAGAAAGTGTACTTTAATTATCTTTGTGCCCTTAAGACCTAGCATATTTCAAATATTAGATACGTAATTTGAGGGAAATGGTTCTTCTCTAACAACTTTGCACATCTCCACCTAGGCCACATTAATATATCTTGACCACAATCTTACCATAGTCTTTGTTGAAAGCGTCACAATTCCTCCTGGAACAAGGGGAAGTAGACAGCCTTGTGAAGAGCTGCCACCAAGCAGTGTCTCCATCTGTTTCCCTATCTACAGGAGACGGTCACAAGGTCATTTCTCATTCATCTCCTTAGTTTCAGTTGAACACAACTTTCCACCTCTCTCCCTTAGGATACAGCTGCAGATTTCTGTATAAGTCTATAAAACTTGTTGGGTACCATTTGAGTGAGCTTCCCAGCAGCAGAACAACTCATCGCATGTCCCACCAGTCCACTGTCCAGCTGGTTCCGTGTTGTATTCTGGGACTAAAGTGGCAGAGATCCAACACCATGCTGATCTTACTTCTTGGGTATAAGTAATAAACTATCTTAATCCATTTGGGCTCATTGTCTCATTACCATCAAAATCTGTGGAAATGTAACGAGCCAACCTAGCAGTTTCAGTGGCAATCTTTTGTGATCCTGTTAAATACCATACCTCTTCTTAGGAACTCTTCTTAGGAACTTCTTGACCACTTGTCAGTAACTAATGTATGATGACTAAGTAAATAGTGGAAAATAAGAAAAAAAAGGGAAATTTGCCTATGATGAGATGAATGAATTTTTTGAACAATTGCTTCAAAAATACACCAGTCATATGTCACTAGCCATTCCATGATTATCATAGTAATTGAAAAGACTTTTTAAAAAAATTATATTGGGAATATATGAAAGATTACTTCATTTTTCCTTTTATTATACAATGATAGGTAGGCTTTATGGATATACCATAATTGAGCAGGGTCATAGAACATGGCCAACATCAATAATAGTTTCTTCCAGGTTTATAAAGTAGGGTGAATCTAACCAATTCAGGAGTATAAATTGCCTCTGAGTGGACTCTATCTTCTAGGGCAGGGTCAGCAATGTTTCTATAAAGGACAAATAATAAATACTTCAGGCTTTGTGGATGATGTGATCTCTGTCATACTTCTCAATAATGTTGTTGTAGTACAAAAGTAGCTGTAAACAATGTGTAAACAAATTAGTGTGGCTGTGTTCCAATAAAATGTTATTTATGGACACTAAAATTTTAAATTTGTGTAAGTTTTATGTGTCACAAATAATATCCTTTTGGGTTTTACAATCATTTGAAAATGTAAAAATGATTCTTAGCTCATGGGCCATATAAAAATAGGTGGTGAACAAATAAAAAGATACGTGGCAGTGGGCTGGATTTGGCCAATGGATGATAGTTGGCTCACCTCTGATAGGGAATAGGGCACGTCTTCTATCATAGAATTTCTGAAGAACTGGATTTATAAGTTGAGGATTGACATAGAGCACAATGAAAAGAAGTGGACTTTCACAATATAAGGTTTTCATACTCTGTTTTTCTGAGTCTGCATCATTTTATTATTTTTATCTTTACCTTTTTTTTATAGATAATGAGAAGGTTGATCTTGATAAATTGATGGATGGAGTGAAAACTCTTACAGGTGAGAAGTTAATATAAATCTAAGAATATAAGTTTTAGTCAAAATTATATTTCAAATACTTTTATTTCTTTGCTTATTCTACCATTTTATCCTTCATTTGATAGATAGTTTTTTATCTAATTTCTTAGAGTTACACTTTTAAATCTCTGCATGTTAGTAATAAAATTTAAATTCTGGGGTGCCTGGGTGGCTCAGTTGGTTAAGCAGCTGACTTTTGATTTTGCCTCAGGTCATGGTCTGAGGTTCATGATATCAAGCGCCACATGGGGCTCTGCCCTGAAAACATGGAGCCTGCTTGGGATTTCTGTCCCTCTCTTTATCTCTGCCCCTCCCTCACTCATTCTCTCTCTCTCTCTCTGTCTCTCTTTCTCTTTCAAAATAATAAATAAAGAGACTGTCTTTTTTCCATTGGATGTTCTTTACTGCTTTGTCAAAGATGAGTTGGCCATACATTTGTGGGTCTAGTTCTGGGGTTTCTATTCTATTCCATTGGTCTATGGAACTGGAGAGTGTGATGCTAAGTGAAATAAGCCATACAGAGAAAGACAGATACCATATGGTTTCACTCTTATGTGGATCCTAAGAAACTTAACAGAAACCCATGGGGGAAGGGAAGGCAAAAAAAAAGAGGTTAGAGTGGGAGAGAGCCAAAGCATAAGAGACTGTTAAAAACTGAGAACAAACTGAGGGTTGATGGGGGGTGGGAGGGAGGAGAGGGTGGGTGATGGGTATTGAGGAGGGCACCTTTTGGGATGAGCACAGGGTGTTGTATGGAAACCAATTTGACAATAAATTTCATATATTAAAATAATAATAATAATAATTTCAATTCTGTGTCTTGGTAGCAAATTCTTTTTTTTTTTTAATTTGACATTAATATATGACACCTCTTCTATGTTGGGGAAAAATATTCTGTATTAAATCAGTGAATAGTAGAGTTAGGACGGAGAGGAAGATGGTGGCGTAGGAGGACGCTGGGCTCCCCACGCGTCCTGCTGATCACTTAGATTCCACCTACACCTGCCTAAATAACCCAGAAAACCTCCAGAAGACTAGCAGAATGGAGTCTCTGGAGCCAAGCGCAGATGAGAGGCCCACGGAAGAGGGTAGGAAGGGCGGAGAGGCCGTGTGTGCTACGGACTGGCGGGAGGGAGTCAGGGTGGAGGGGCAGCCCGCCAGCCAAGCAGAGCCCCCGAGTCTGGCTTGCAGAAGTGGAGGGGCCGGACAGAGTGTGTTCCGACAACAAGCGGGACTTGACATCTGGAAGGTTATAAGCTAACAGCTCTGCTCGGAGAACAGGAGGGCTGGAGGACAATGGGAGGGAGAGTTGCTGAGCCCCGGGACAACAGAGCTCAGTTTGGCGGGAAAGAAAGGCACTCACCAGCGCCATCTCCCTCGCCCACCCCCCAGCCAAAATCCCAAAGGGAACCAGTTCCTGCCAGGGAACTTGCTTGCACCACGCAAACACCCAATGCTGTGCTTCTGCGGACCCACACCTCCGGCGGCGCGCCTGACTCCCTCCAGCTGCCGCAGGGCCCCTCCCAAAGCAGATCACAGAAGGAGAAGCGAGCTGAGCCTGCCCCTCCCGCCCCCCATGCACCTTGCCTATCTACCCCAGCTAATACGCCAGATCCCCAGCACCACAAGCCAGGCAGTGTGCAAGTAGCCCAGAGAGGCCACGCCACCCCACAGTGAATCCCGCCCCTAGGAGAGGGGAAGAGAAGGCACACACCAGTCTGACTGTGGCCCCAGCAGTGGGCTGGGGGCAGACATCAGGTCTGACTGCGGCCCCGCCCACCAACGCAAGTTATTCAAGACAGCACAGGGGTCCCTGCAGTCCCGCACCACTCCAGGGACTATCCAAAATGACCAAGCGGAAGAATTCCCCTCAAAAGAATCTCCAGGAAATAACGACAGCTAACGAACTGATCAAAAAGGATTTAAACAATGTAACAGAAAGTGAATTTACAGTAATAGTCATAAAATTAATCACTGGGCTTGAAAACAGTATAGAGGACAGCAGAGAATCTATTGCTACAGAGATCAAGGGACTAAGGAATAGTCAGGAGGAGCTAAAAAATGCGATAAACGAGCTGCAAAATAAAATGGAAATGACCATGCTTCAGATTGAAGAGGCAGAGGGGAGAATAGGTGAACTAGAAGATAAAATTATGGAAAAAGAAGAAGCTGAGAAAAAGAGAGATAAAAAAATCCAGGAGTATGAGGGGAAAATTAGAGAACTAAGTGATGCACTAAAAAGAAATAATCTACGCATAATTGGTATTCCAGAGGAGGAAGAGAGAGGGAAAGGTGCTGAAGGTGTACTCGAAGAAATCATAGCTGAGAACTTCCCTGATCTGGGGAAGGAAAAGGGCATAGAAATCCAAGAGGCACAGAGAACTCCCTTCAGACGTAACTTGAATCGATCTTCTGCATGACATATCATAGTGAAACTGGCAAAATACAAGGAAAAAGAGAAAATTCTGAAAGCAGCAAGGGATAAACGTGCTCTAACATATAGAGGGAGACCTATAAGACTCATGACCGATCTCTCTTCTGAAACTTGGCAGGCCAGAAAGGAATGGCAGGAGATCTTCAATGTGATGAACAGGAAAAATATGCAGCCGAGAATCCTTTATCCAGCAAGTCTGTCATTTAGAATAGAAGGAGAGATAAAGGTCTTCCCAAACAAACAAAAACTGAAGGAATTCATCACCAATAAACCAGCCCTACAAGAGATCCTAAGGGGGATCCTGTGAGACAAAGTACCAGAGACATCGCTACAAGCATGAAACCTACAGACATCACAATGACTCTAAACCCATATCTTTCTATAATAACACTGAATGTAAATGGACTAAATGCGCCAACCAAAAGACATAGGGTATCAGAATGGATAAAAAAAAACCAAGACCCATCTATTTGCTGTCTACAAGAGACTCATTTTAGACCTGAGGACACCTTCAGATTGAGAGTGAGGGGATGGAGAACTATTTATCATGCTACTGGAAGTCAAAAGAAAGCTGGAATAGCCATACTTATATCAGACAAACTAGACTTTAAATTAAAGGCTGTAACAAGAGATGAAGAAGGGCATTATATAATAATTACAGGGTCTATCCATCAGGAAGAGCTAACAATTATAAATGTCTATGCACCAAATACAGGAGCCCCCAAATATATACAACAATTATTCACAAACATAAGCAACCTTATTGATAAGAATGTGGTCATTGCAGGGGACTTTAACACTCCACTTACAGAAATGGATAGATCATCTAGACACACGGTCAATAAAGAAACAAGGGCCCTGAATGAGACATTGGATGAGATGGACTTGACAGATATATTTAGAACTCTGCATCCCAAAGCAACAGAATATACTTTCTTCTCGAGTGCACATGGAACATTCTCCAAGATAGATCACATACTGGGTCACAAAACAGCCCTTCATAAGTATACAAGAATTGAGATCATACCATGCATACTTTCAGACCACAATGCTATGAAGCTTGAAATCAACCACAGGAAAAAGTCTGGAAAACCTCCAAAAGCATGGAGGTTAAAGATCACCCTACTAAAGAATGCGTGGGTCAACCAGGCAATTAGAGAAGAAATTAAAAAATATATGGAAACAAATGAAAATGAAAATACAACTATCCAAACGCTTTGGGATGCAGCAAAGGCAGTCCTGAGAGGAAAATACATTGCAATCCAGGCCTATCTCAAGAAACAAGAAAAATCCTAAATACAAAATCTAACAGCACACCTAAAGGAAATAGAAGCAGAACAGCAAAGGCAGCCTAAACCCAGCAGAAGAAGAGAAATAATAAAGATCAGAGCAGAAATAAACAGTATAGAATCTAAAAAAAACTGTAGAGCAGATCAACAAAACCAAGAGTTGGTTTTTTGAAAAAATTAACAAAATCGACAAACCTCTAGCCAGGCTTCTCAAAAAGAAAAGGGAGATGACCCAAATAGATAAAATCATGAATGAAAATGGAATTATTACAACCAATCCCTCAGAGATACAAGCAATTATCAGGGAATACTATGAAAAATTATATGCCAACAAACTGGACAACCTAGAAGAAATGGACAAATTCCTAAACACCCACACGCTTCCAAAACTCATTCCCATTGTATATATACCCCATATATACCCTCATATCCCATTGTATATATACCCCACATTTTCTTTATGTATCCCTCCATCAATGTATGCTTAGGTTTTTTCCATGTCTTTGCTATTATAAATTATGCTATAATGGATGTGAAGATGCAGTTATCTCTTCAAGATAGTGATTTTGTTTACTTTGGATATATACCCAAGTCATAGTTTCTGGATCATATGTAGTTCAATTTTTAATTTTTTGAGGAACCTTCATACTCTTCACGTTGGCTGCACCAATTTACACTTTCACCAGCAGTGCACGAGGCTTCCCTTTCCCCCACATCCTTACCAGTACTTTCTATCTCTTGTCTTTCTGATGATAGCCATTCTAACAGGTGTGAGGTGATACCTCATTGTGGTTTTGATTTACATTTCCCTGATGATTAGTGAGGATGAGCCACCTTTTAATTGACCTGTTGGCCCTTTGAATATCTTCTTTGGAAAAGTTTCTTTTCAGATATTTCACCCATTTTTAAATTGTGTTATTTGGTTTCTTTGTTATTGAGGTATATGAGTTCCTTATATAGTTTGGATATTAACCTCTTATAAGATATATGGTTTGTAAATATTTTCTTCCATTACATAGGCTGTCTTTTCATTTTGTTGATTTTTTTTTATTATTATTCTCAAGTTAGTGAACACACAGTGTAGTCTTAGCTTCAAGAGTAGAACCCAGAGATTCCTCTCTTACATATGACACCCAGTGCTCATCCTGAAAAGTGCCCTCATTAGTGCCTGTCACCCATTTACCTCCCCTCCAAACCTCATCAACCTCAGTTTGTTCTCTGTATTTAAGGGTCTCTTATGGTTATTTTGCCATGCAGAGAAGCTCTTCAGTTTGATGTAGCCCTACTTATTTGTTTATTTTTTATGTTGTTGCTTGTGCTTTATAGGAGTCACATCCAAAAAATCATTGCCAAGAGAAACATCAAAGAGCTTTTTTCTCCGTTTCCCTTGGGAGTTTTATGTATGATTTCAGGCCTTACATTTAATTCTTTAATTCATTTTGAGTTGATTTTTGTGAACAGTATAAGACAGGGGTCTAATCTCACTCTTTGTCTTGTAAATATCCAATTTTCCTAACACCATTTAATGAAGACACTCTTTTCTCCATTGAGTATTCTAGGCTTGCTAGATTGTTGTTGGCTTCTGTGTCAAATAGAAGTTGGCCATATATGTATGAGTTTGTATCTAAGCCCTTGATTCTCTTTCATTGGTCCAAGTGTGTGTTTTTATGCCAGTGCCATACTGTTTGGATTACTGTAGCTTTATAATACAGTTTGAAGTAAAAAATTGTGATCCTCCAGCTTTACCCTTCTTTTGAGGATTGGTTTAGCTTTTGTGGTTCCTAATGAACTTTAGGATTATGTTTTATGTATGTGTAAAAAATGCCATTGGAATCTTAATAATTACATTGAATCTATAGATGGCATTGCCTTAGTGTGGACATTCTAAGGTTAATAATTCTTCTAATCTATGAACACAGGATATCTTTCTATTTGTGTCTCTTCCACATTTACTCCTAAGTACTTTATAGTTTGTGATGCTGTTGTGAGATTATTTTCTTCATTTCTTCTTCTGATAATTCATTGTTAGTATATAGAAACACCATTGATTTTTGTATGTTGATTTTGTATCCTGCATCTTTAGTGAATTCATTCATTAAATTTAACAAGTTATTATTTTTTTTTGGTTGAGTCTTTAGGATTTTCTATACTTAAAATAATGTCATCTGCAAATAGACACACTTTTACTTCTTTCTTTCTTTTTTTCTTTCTTTCTTTCTGATTCTGGTGACTTATTTCTTTTCTTGCCTAATTGTTCTAGCTAACACTTCTAGTACTATACTGAATAGGAGTGGTAAGAGTGAGCACTTGTCTTATTTCTGATTATAGAGGAAAAGCTTTCAACCTTTCACTGTTAGAGTATGATGTTAAGTATTGAGTATTGTCATACATGGCCTTTATTATGTTGAGATTCTTTCCTTCTATACCTAATTTAGTGACAGCTTTTATCATGAATGGATGTTGAATTTTGTCATATGCTTTTTCTGCATCAATTGAGATGATCATGTGATTTTTATCTTTCATTCTATTAATGCAGTATTTCACATTTATTGATTTGCACATGGTGAAATATCTTTGCATCCTAGGGATGAATCCCACTTAATCATGCTATATGATCCTTTTAATATGCTATTGAATTGGTTTGCTAGAATTTTGTTGAGAATTTTTGCATTTATATTCGTCAGGGACATTGGCCTATAGTTTTAATTTTTTTGTAGTATCTTTGTCTGGCTTTGGTATCAGGGTAAATGCTACCTTGTAAATGAGTTTGGCAGTGTTCCCTCCTCTTAAATTTTTTGGGAAGAATTTGAGAAGGATTGGTGTTAACTCTTCATTAAATGGTAAAAATTCAGCAATAAAACCATTTGTCCTGGACTTTTGGGGAAGAAGATTTTGATTATTGATTCAATATCCTTACTTGTTTTTGGTCTCTTCAGATTTTCTGTTTCTTCATGATTCAATATCAGTAGGTTGTATGTTTCTAGGAATAATTTATCCGTTTCTTCTAGGTTGTCAATTTTGGGGTCTCTGCTCAGGCACCATTATAACCAGATCTGTAGGATGGACTATGCAACTTCCCAGGTGTTCTGGTTAGGCTTCTTGGTCAGATAAGGCTGGAAGCTATATTCATCCCTGATCAGGGCTTTGAATTTCCTTCCCAGCCCAGTCTCTATATCATAGGCTCCTTTGCTGATAAGACTTATTGGCTGGGTACCTGAGTCAGGCAGGAGTATCCATCAATATCCCTGGCCAGATAGTGCCACTAGCTCAGTTCTGCAGAGAGACAGAACCAATGAGTGGGCTCTTCACTCAGGCACTGCTGTAAGAGGGGCTGTAGGGTAATCTACACAGTCTCTGGGATGGTCTCAATAGGTTTTCTGGTCAGGCAGGAGAGAGGACTATCTATACTCAGCAATAGGCAGGAGCCATGAATTTGCTTCCTCATCTGGATGGGGTGATAGAAGAGGCTCCAAGGCCAGAAAGGCTTATTGGCTGGGGACCCAACTCAAGCAGAACGGTTCCCTGGCCAGAGGGACCACCATCTTGGCTCTGCAGATGGGCAAAACCACTGTGTCAGATATCTACTCAGGCACTGCTGCTAGGAGAAACAATCTGCCAAGATCCAAGTGCTGGTTAATGTAAGCTATGTTTCCCTTCTCCATCTCATTCTGATCTCAAATGGTTAAGACCCACGGATACCCCCTGCCCCCGCAATACCTATGGGACAGGACCCAGGTGGGCCTTCCAGGAAGCAACCCACAACTCTGGAGGAGCTGGATGTCTACCTTGGGCTCTCTTTTTCCCACCAGAGAAACCATAGCTCTGGGAAGCCCTCTCAGTGCAGCACTATACTAGCCTGGGAGAGGGGCAGTGCAGTCAGCGCATAGCTGATTGTCTTACCCTTCTAATGTGGTCCTTCTCAGTCTCTGTGGTTCAGGGAGATTCATCAGCCTCACAACCATATCCTGGGATTTTCACAATGGTGTCTTGTCTGTGGATACTTGCAAGATGGTCTTTTTGTGAGGGGGACTGAAGTCAGGAAAAACTTATGTCACCATCTTGATGACATCACTCTATATATATTTCAATATAAATGTAATTTTGTAATAATAAAATTAATTATAATTTAAAGTTAAAGAAAATCAAAATAAAATGCAAACTGGTCCATATCATTCCTGAACTTATAACCAACCACTCAATGATTCTATATAACCTAGTAGATAAAGGCTAAGCTTCTTAAAATTACTTACAAATCCCTTAATAATCTGAGTCCAACCTTCCTCTCTTGTATGAACTTTCCTTTCCCAAATCCATACTTTATTCTTCTGCAGTGCTGAACTGACTATAGTTCTCCATGCACTGCATATGTATATGTTGTATATGTTGTACCCAGGTGTGGTTTTACTTTATATTTCTCAGCCTCTCTTCCATGTAGAAGACTCCTTCTATGCATTCCCCTTTCCTTTAGTTAAAATCTGATATTTTAACTTGCCAGGCACTACATACTCTATGATGTATTCATTTAACACTCTAGTTTGAATTAGTGGTTCCTATATGAGCTATGGCACTCATGGCTCACAGCAGTACCTGAAGTGCTACCAGAGAGCTGATAAATACCAATGATCCAGAAACACTGGAAAAATAGATCAGCTTAAATCCTTGAAATTCAGAGATTTAATATAAGTGTGTATAAAATTATGATATTAATGGAATTTATCTGGAATTTTCCATCAACGTATATCCTTTGTATATGTTTTTTGGAGCTCATGACATTGATTACATGTCTCAATTGTCCCTTCTCTTCATAGCTAATGGAAAAGTTGATCTGAATAAAGTGATGGATGGCGTGAAAGCTGTCACAGGTGATTGAGAAGTTAATGTAAACATAGGATCCTAATTTTTACAGTACTGTTTTTCTTCATGCCTTAATTGCTAGGCTAATTCTATCATTTTTACCTCCTATTTGTTTAAGGTTTTCATAACCAGTAGCCCAGAAATTGGAGAATTTTCTGATGTATTCTTCACGAATACACTTCATTTTCCTTATTTTAAGACAGCCAAAATGTACAATAAAAGGTGAAATGAATCTTTGGAAAAGACCCTGGTAATTACTTAAAGGAGAGGTGATACATTCTTCATGTCAATAGAATTATGAAGATGAGCCATCTGCAGCTTGAAAATTGACAAAAGAGATCTATAATACCCACTTTGTGTCATTGTCATTTTGAGTATGTTAGTCCAAGCCTCCCAAGAAGCAAAAGCCGGGGCAGGGTTAAACATGCCAGGACATTATTAGGGGAAATGCCTGCGTAAGAGAAAATAAGGAGGATGCCTGAAAGGCTGGGAGGCTGTCAGACTGCAGGGCAAATCTGTCACCAGGTGAAGGAAAGAGGAAGCAATGTTTGGGCGGAAGCATCCTAGATTGTCATGCAGTCTGAGGAAGGCCTGGCAAAAGTGCTTTCAAGAATCCTCTGGTTACAATCACCATCCTGTATCTTCCAGGAACAGGGCTCCCCTAGTATCTTGGCTGCACTTGTGATTGGCCAGTGCCAATGATACATATGGCATTAGTGCAAAAAAACACAGGTTAATTTCAAAGCAGAAGGTGGGGCCCTTGG
The DNA here is from genome assembly GCF_016509475.1 of Prionailurus bengalensis. NCBI lineage: Eukaryota > Metazoa > Chordata > Mammalia > Carnivora > Felidae > Prionailurus > Prionailurus bengalensis. Next base: position 44,518,432 of record NC_057347.1, read on the forward strand.
TTAATTATGTTCTCCATAGTTGGAACTCCTGTGGATACATTCTCGTGACCGCCATTGAGAGTGCCATCTCTCTCTCTCTTGTTTTTTTATTAAGTATAATTTATTGTCAAATTGGTTTCCATACAACACCCAGTGCTCATCCCAACAGGTGCCCTCCTCGATGCCCATCACCCACTTTCCCCTCTCCCCTACCTCCGATCACCCCTCAGTATTGTTCTCAGTATTTAAGAGTGAGAGTGCCATCTCTTATTAGCCTTTAGAAAGCTGGGGCACCTGGGTGGCTCAATCGGTTAAGCGTCTGACTTCAGCTCAGGTCACGATCTCACGGTCCGTGAGTTCGAGCCCTGCATCGGGCTCTAGGCTGATGGCTCAGAGCCTGGAGCCTGCTTCTGATTCTGTGTCTCCCTCTCTCTCTGCCCCTCCCCCATTCATGCTCTGTCTCTCTCTGTCTCAAAAATAAATAAACTTATTTTAAAAAAGGCAATTATGTTTCCATAAATGACATTATCTCCATGTATTTGGGCAGAGCTCAGTGATCATTACTTTCCCCAGCTCATAATCCTATTGTTTTAGCATCATAATTTAGTTTAATTATTTGCAATAATTTGATTGTACTTAAATTCCATGTATGTCATTGTTTTAATCTTTTTATTAAGGAGAAACTGTTGATGTCAATAGCGTTAAAGCTGTTCTGGGAAACATGGGGATCGAGCTCAAAGGTAAAGAATGCTTGGAGCTGGTGAAAACTCTTCCTTTTAAGGGTAAGCATTTTAAATATTGATGTATTCACAGAGAGGTTTTTTTTAAGTTTGTTTATTCATATTGAGAGGGTGAGAGCATGTGTGAGTTGGGGAGGAGCAGAGAGAGAGGGAGAGCGAGAGAATCCCAAGCAGGCTCCACACTGTCAGCATGGAGCTGGACTCAGAGCTTGATCTCACAACCCGTGAGATATGACCTGAGCCAAAACCAAGAGTTGGGTGCTTAATTAACTGCGCCACCCAGCTGCCCCCAAAAAGAAGTTTTAGATTTCTGTGTCTGCAAGAAGCTCTAAAATTATCTCCATTTCCTAAGTTCTAGGATATAGAAAATCCATTTCAAAAAAAAAATTTTTTTTTAGAATGTCCACTTATACCTGAAATGAATCCCTAAGTGGTTTTACTTTTAGATTAGGAAGCAGCATTTCCATTACGATGGGTCTTTTAATCAATAGTGAAAAACAAAAAAGGAAAAAACAAAGGTTAAACTGGGATTTGTGAAAGAGGAAAGGATTAATAATTGGAAGTGAATAAAGGCAGGATTGGGAAGAAGAACAGAGGTGTACATGATGTGCTAAATTTCACCCGATTTTCTCTCAAATTTTATTAAAATAAGAGAAAACTCTCGAAAAGTCATTTTTCCTAATTTCTCTGTGATTTTCCACATTTCTCTGTGACTTAAATTCTGCCTTTTCTTATAGATGACGACAAGATCTTTCAAAACAGGTTGCTAGAAGTTGTGATGTCTCTAAAAGGTACGTGACAGCATAATGAGAGTGCAGACCAATATGGGATCCTTGCCTTTATACTGTTTCCAAGGTATTAGTGGTTGCTGCTATACTGATCATATATACTGATTGCAAATTTATGCTCCCACTGAAGATCAAGCTTCACATTAGCTGCTGATCTTTTACTTTATATCTAGGAAGAAAGCCTTCTACTTTCTCAAGATTCTTCCAAACTTTTCAAGAGAAAAAATACCAGATTTCAAGTTTGCATAGCAAAATGTGACAGACAAGATTAGCACTGATTCAGGGAATTTAATCAGCTGCAGATAAATACTAAACTGGGAATTCAGTCATCAAAACCTATTGTTTAGAAGTAAAAAATGTTTGCCTCCAGAACTAGAATTCACTTAGCATTTATTCAATGGTATTTAAAACTTTGTATTTTATAGTCTGATCCCCAAGACAAATCTCACGAGAAGTGACCTTCATTCTCATGTCATAGTTGACTTTCTCTATAGGCATAATAAGGTCCTTAGTCTCTTGTTCTAAAATTGGTGTGGTTTTTTTTTTTTTTTCACATTTTGGAACAAGGATTATTAACCTTACTACTAAGGGGGGTCTGTGAATAGGCTTTAGAGAATATATGACCCCCCCCCCGAAATGATATGTAATCTTTGTGAACACTAGCATATAGCTCATGCAATTCACAACAGGGCATGTGTCTCTAAAAGGTTTATGAACCTCTTTTTTGAAGTTACATAATTTTCTTCATGGACTCTCTTTCCTTAGATGGGAAAGTCAATGTCAACGACTTGAATGCAATACTGGATAATATGGGAATCAAGCTCTCAGATAAGGAACTTGAGGCTCTGACTCAAAATCTCCCTGGTGATGGTGAGCAAGTTTCCAGATACCATAGTTCCATGTTGGGAGAGCTTGGACAATAAAGGTTGCAGGGGAAAGGGCCCTTAGGAATGGTAATCTACACTGATAGTAAGAAGCTATAAATATGGGCAAAGCATGTAAACAGCATATAAGCAGCCAGCTACCAAGTCACCGTGAAAACATTGCCCTTTGTATAAATGTCTTTTATGTTCTTTATCCATATTATGGTCACTAGAAGACAGTCTTCCACATTTTAAAAAGAAATATGCAAGCCACTTAGATGATGGTACTTCTGAATTTCTTCCCATTACTAATGCATATAGCTTTGAAATAGTATAGAACTATAAGTAAAATTAATATTTTTGAAATGGCATGTTTTTATGTTTAGGCTTTTCTTTCTAGTATTAATGAAGACAATGAAAACTGAATAAATTAATAGCCTAGAAAGATATTCTTCAGTAAATAGTTCTTAAGTAAGCATATATAAAGTACTTAAGATAATGCCTGGCACATAGTAAGTTAGGATTTATTATATTTACTCCCACATTGTTTTTCACGATATTTCATGAGTCTTTTATATCTCATTATGACTTTAATTTTCTTCTGCAGTTGATAGGAGGACTTCTCCTAAAACACCAATGAAGGAACTGCAAACTTTTACAGGTAAATGAAAAGTTGATGTAAATCTAGGGTTTCGGTCCTTTATAATAGTTTTTTTCAGTGGTATTTCTGGTATCTTATAAATTCTGATGTTTTATTTTTAAATATATGAATGATGATTGACATTAGGAAAGTTTCTACACTAGGATACAAGACTATATGTCAATTTTAAATCCTAAGTTTTCTGTTACTTGTGCAAGTAATATGCTCCAGGTCACAAATGTTTAAATGAAAAATATCTAGAAATGTATAGAAAATGGCATGGTGAAGCTTAGAAATGATCAAGATAATGTATTCCTGATATCATCAATAATTCTTACCAAAGCAAATGTTTTTGAAGAATAATTTATATAAGAATCTGCGTTATCTTAATTCACTCATCAGATTTTATTCTGAAAGTTGTTTTTTTCCAGCTTTAGGAAAAATGGTCTTTAATTTATAATAAATGTGGTATTTTATTACCATAAGATACCATAAGATATGCTCATAAAGATATGCTTTATTACCATAAGATATGCTCAAGGGTTCTGCAATTGAGAACATCTTCGCCTAACACCTCATCTTGATATTAGGATATCATTAAACTTCATAGAACATATTTTACAACTAGATATAATACCAGAGTTCCAAAAGCTTATATGTCTATTGTTCCCTCTCTTAAAAGATGAGAAGGTCGATTCTAATGACCTGAAAATTTTCCTGGGAAGCCTGGGGATTGAGCTCACAGATCAGGAAAAAGAGAAGCTACTGAAAACACTGCCAATTGACGGTGAGATTGATAGAGGTGTCACGGAGGTCTTTTGTTGGTCTTTAGGTCTGTGTCAATATTTCCAACTTTGTTTCTATTTATTTTTCTCCAAAAGTATAAAAGAAAAAATATTACATTGAGTTCTAAGTATATAGCAACCTGTCACTGTCGCTTAGAATTTATATTGGAAGTTAAATAACCCTTTAGACAAGAGTTGACATTAACAGCTAAACATATGTTACCTATCAAGCTACTAATTTGTTCATATCATGAGAAGAGAAAAAAAAAGAAATATTGGAGATCCATGACAAAAAAATAAAGATGAGAAGCAGAAATTTAAAAGCAAAGGGAAGCTATACTCATGTTTGAGCAAGGAGACTTCCTCAGGTACTGGAATAAAGAGGTTTGTCACAAGGAGAGAGGTTTCTGTTTCCAAACTTCATTATATTAGATGAAATAAACTAAAAATTAGAGACAACTCTTCTTAAAATGTTATTTTTGAAATTATTTAAATTATTATTTATTTCACACCATTTTTGTGATTTCATGTTAATTTCCCCATTGCATGAATTATGGCTTTTCTTACAGCTGCTGGAAAGGTATATCACAACAGGTTGCTAAAGGGTGTGAAATCTCTCAATGGTGAGTAAGACCCAATTAAAAGTCATACTGTCTGACATTCCCCAACTTGACACTTTTATTCCAATTATGAATCCTGGCTCCTCACTTTGGTATCATTCCTTATTTATGATTCTTGCAGTCTACCCACATTTTAACTGATAACAGCGTATATTTTATCTTGTAGGAAGTTCCATATGGAACTTGCATTTTTTTTCAACTCTGTACACCCCTTCTCCATGCACGAAAAAATCACTTCACCTTAAACAAACAAACATAATAAGTAAATAAATAGAAAGTTGATATGCATGCAGAATTTTGGCATAATACACTTTTTTTTCATGTTCCTACCTTCTGTCTTTCCTAAGGGGGAAAGGTTCATGTAAATAACCTGGACAGCACCCTTAAAAAATTGGGACTTGAGCTCACGGAAGAGGAACTTGCAAAGCTGTCAAAAAATCTACAAGTTGATGGTGAACACTACAGATGTCCTCAGGCCATTTTTAAATTTTTCTTTTATATCTGATATGTTTGAAAATAGATTTAATTGGCAGATACATGTTAGAAAGCTTGGAGGAGAGCCCAATTTTATTTTTTTTACTTAAGTCTTTAATTTTAATTCCAATATAGTTAACATAGAAAATTATATTATTTCAGGTATACAATATATCATCAATTCTATATATGTGTGATAAGTATACTCTTTCGTCCCCATCACCTGTTTCACCCATTTCCCCACCCACCTCCCCTCTGGTAACTACCAGTTTGTTCTCTATAGTTAAGAGTCTACTTCTTGGTTTGTTTCTCTCTTCTTTTTTTTTTCTTTGTTTACTCATTTTGTTTCTTAAATTTCACATATGAGTGAAATCATATAGTATTTGTCTTTAACATTTCTCTTAGCATTATACTCTTTAGCTCCATCCATGTTGTTGCAAATGGCAAGATTCCATTCTTTTTTAAGGCTGAATAATACTCCATCACACACACACACACACACACACACATGCACACGCACACACGTACACACACATACATATGTGCTATGTCTTTATCCATTCATCTATTGATGGACACTTGGAGGAGAGCCCAATTTTAAAGTCAGAATAAATCTTGGATCTTCATTACAATTAACCTAAAACAGCATCATCTTTCCGTAAATATACCAAAAACTGCAGAGGGTGCTGTCAGGACTCTAATAGTCTAAATAATAAGAAAGCAAAATAATAGGGATATGAAAATCTATTTATAGAGAAGTCAACAAGCCATTCTTCTATCTATCCTTCTGTCTAATGAAATCTTCACTCGAAATTGTGTTCCAAGATTTTTATCATAGTGCATGAGACCTTCAAGCTCCATCTGCCTGTGTGGACATATCTTCTCTCATTTTTCTACTGTTTGTGGGGGGCCGGGCCCCGGTGCCAGGCTGAGACTAGGTCGAGCAATGTTCCCTGTTGACTCAAGCCAACCCAGTGGTTCCCCCTCCCATTCCTCCATTTTCAAGGGCATAGGAAAGCCTTGTCAAGGCTGAGAAAGTTAATTCCTGAAGACTGTGGTCTGCAGGTGTTGGCAGTAATGCTACCTCCCTTTTTCTACCCCGAGTCAGATAGAAACAAACATGGGAATTGTGTTTTGCTAGCAATCTTATCAACAAGGTCTTGTGACCCATCTAGAAAATGCACAAGAAACACAGAACTAAATGTTTTGGTGGGCAGCAATTATGTGAAACCTGTTTATTCTTAGAATGACCTAACCCATAAGAGTCTGGTTATAAAAGATTGTGTACAGCAACAATAAAGCCGTCACTTGGGCCATCAGCCCAGGGGACCCTCCTGTTCCCAAACTTTCTCTTCTCTTTTTTTCTTGCATTCCCCTACCCTCAGGACCCTGACCTCGGTGTTTGTCGCGCCGGCCGCGACACTGTTCAAGCCATGTTGAGCTGCTTGTAGTTTCACATACATAGCATGATGTCCCTGGACATTTTTCTCAACTTCTCCTCCATGTGAAGTCTCTTCCATCCTTCCATATTTCATGTCAACTGCTCTGATACATTAATGTAGTTCACACACATCTCCTGCAGGAAGCAATCTTAGAACATACCAAGCTAGATTAGTGGTCCCTTCCTCAGCTGTTTGTGGGTACATGAGGTAAAGTTAACAGAATACCTGGCCAACTCCAATAGTATCTTCAGCTATGGCTTATAATGGCATCCAAAATACTAGGAAGAGCACACTTTTCCTGACCCAGTTTCTAGTATACAAGAGACCTTTGTATTAATGGAGATCATCTTAACTCCCTGAGATCCAGGCATTTTCTAAATGGTCTCAGGTAAAATGAAGATGTAAGGAATTTTTAATGGAATTGTTTCCTTAAAATATATGTCTTAAATTTGTCTTCTGGGCTTCTGACATTATTTTCATTGTGCCTTTTCTTGTAGCTAATGGAATGGTTGGTCTGAAAGAGGTGATGGATGGAGTAAAAGCTACTACAGGTAAGAGAGAAATTAAGAATCTAAAACATTTAGTATTTATAATAATTATATTTCATCATTATTCCTCAATTGCCATATTAGTTATGGCATTTATTTCTTTGTTCATTAAATTACTAGCAACTCATTTGTTTTCTGGTATATTTTTTATTTGTGTATTTTGCTCTTCTCTCTTTTAGAATGGCCAAACTCTGTACTAGTGAAATAATATATGAAGTAAAATTTTGATAAAGACTACAGATAACTGACAAAAAATGAGACTAACAGATCTTACCTTATTTTATACATTTATTTGAATAAGTAATTTATAATATTCCAACTGAATAGCAGATACATCATGTAAATCTCACAGGGTTCAGAGTTGCCTTGCCATTGTCATTGTGACTGTGACTTCTTTTATTAGCACTTAGAGATCAAATTCTTTTTCTGTGAAAGTCATCGTCAGTATATTTGGAGAGGTCTCATTGGCCTATGCTCTTTATTCTGTACCGATTTAATCTACATAGCCATAGATTAATTTTCCCTGTTTGGAGTCATTAGATGATCCTTTAAATTCATATACGTAATGATGTCTATTTTTTTAAGGAGGGGAGGTTGATGTCAAAGATGTGAAAGCTATTCTGAAAAACATGGGAATAGAGTTCACAGATAAGGAACGTTTGAAGCTGCTGAAAAATCTGCCTTTCAATGGTATGCATTTATATACTGATGTGAACTTAAAGTGTTCTTTGAAGCTTTTAAAGATTTTTTAATTTAAATTCCAGTTAGTTAACATACAGTGTAATACTAGTTTCAGGTGTACAATTTGGTGATTCAACACATCCACACATCACCCTGTGCTCATCACAAGTGCCCTCCTTCATCCCCATCACCTGTGTCACCCTTCCCTCACCATCTTCCCCTCTGGTGACCATCAGTTTGTTCCCTATAGTTAGGAGTCTGTTTCTTGGTTTGCCTGGCTTTTTTACCCCGTGTTTGTTTTGTCTCCTCTTAAGCTTTTTTTTTTTTTTAGAAACTCAAACTATCCCCATTTTCTAAGATGCAACAGTAAATAAACAAACAAATGCCAAACAAAATAATTTAAATGTTCACTCATTCTAGAGGGAAATTTCCATCTCTGCAGTTTAACTCTCTGTTTTGGAATAATCATCCCCATGATGCTGACTCATGCCATCAAGGGGACTACATTTCTGAGGCTACCCTTACCTTTTTAGATACGTATAGGCAATTGTGGGAAGCAACCAAGGGAAAGAAGTGGTGTTAGACTGGAAGGGGATAAAAGGTCAGAGGTGATATTTTCCAAAAAAGCTGTGCATGTTATAGAGTGTCTTGTATGCTAAATTTTAGATAGACTTACCATATTATAAACTTTCCCTAATTTTCTCTCAAACTTTATTTTAATGAGGGAAGTTTCTAGGTCAAATCATGAAAATCTCAGTTTTACTAAAGTTTTAGTGAATAGCCACCTCATTTCTCTATGACCTTAATTGTGTTCTTTTTTATAGATGATAACAAGGTCTTTAAGAACAGGTTGCTAGATGGTGTGAAGTCCCTTAAAGGTGAGTGAGAAACATAATAAGAATACAAATGAATATGAGATCTTCATTTTATACTGTTTCCAAGATGTGAATTTGAATGCTGCCATCTGTCATATGTACTGATTGCAAATGTATGCTTTTTTGGACCTCAATCTTTATTTTAGCAGTTGAATCTGATGTTCTATCTTGAAAGTAAAGCACCACACTTTCTTGTCATTTTCGAAATTTTCAGGAAGAGAAATATCAAATTTCATGTTTACATGGGAAAAAATATAAATGATTAGCAGTGATTCAGAGAACTTAATAAATAGAAAAAACTAAATTGGAAGTTCATTCATCAAAAGTCAACCTACTATTGTTTAGAACTAAATAATGTTTGCCTCCAGTACCAGAATTCCCTAAGCATTCATTGAACACCATTTTTTTCAACCAGATTTTTTTTTTAATTCATTAAGAAAATTGAGGCTGGCAAGAGTGATAGCCCTCAGCTTTACATCTTCAATCCCTCCCTATTCAGGTATCTTTAAGCACACCCATGTTAGTATAAAGGATGAGTGAGAAGTCCCTCTTCCTCCTCAAAGCTTACCAGGATGCCCTTGACTCCACTGTCTCCCATATCTTTTAAGACCTTGCCCCACTGGCCATTTTCAACCTCTTCAGCCCATTTACATGTTCAACATACACCATCCTATAAAATAAGCAAGCTAGAACTCTCCACACCCCTTTTTGCCCACAACTCAATCTCTTTCTTCCCTTTTTCATCCATTTCTTGAGAGACTTTTCTGTGCTCTGAGCCCATATTTCTGTACCTAATTCTCAAACTGATTTCAGCATTAAATGCCATTTAAAACCTTGTGTTTCTGTAGGCTGGTCCCCAAGACAAGTCTCAAGGGAAGTAGCCATAGTTCTAAATTTGTAATTGACTGCTTAAAATATTTTGTCTCTGTGCTAAAATTGTTGAACATTAATTTATTTTTTTCACTTTAGAGCAAACATTTTCTGTTTGGTCCGAAGCAAATTTTGTGAATAATGATCTACTGCTTAAGAAATTCACAATGGGATATGTGTATCAAAAAAGTGTAAGAACTTCTCTTTTGAAGTCATTTAATATTCTTTATGGACTGTCACTTTTCTTAGGTGGGAAGGTCAATATGAACAACCTGGGCACTGTTCTGAACAACCTGGGGATAAAGCTTGCAGATACGGAACTTAAAGATCTGGCTGAAAACATGCATGTTGGTGGTAAGCATATTATCATATATACTAGTTACAAGTTACAAGAAACTTGGAGGGGGGGGCGGGGAAATGCCCTTTTTCATAGGGAGAAGGGAAGGCCCAAGAACAGTGTGAGACACCATATCAATGACTAAAACACAGAGAATGTCATTTGAGTTTATGAGTATCCAGTTAACAAAGTCAAAATTAAACCAGTTTTCTATATGTGTGATATGTATGACTTTTATGTTCTCTGTAAGTATCATGTTTAGTAGTTGAGTCTTTACAGTTTTGAATACAAGAATGCAGATTCTTTAGACACATTCACTTCTAAGTAACTTCCCCTTACTAACACAAATAAATTTGAGATATTATAGGCCAAACTGCACCATTGCGATTGCGTGGTTTTCATGTTTAGAATTTTCTTGGTATTCATGCTTGTCTTAGAATAAAAGTGGAGTAGAATAATAATCTAAAAAGTGTGTTCAAAAATATTTGTTTAAGTAAATATTAGCAATTATGATGGGGCCTGACACATAGTTAAGTGCAACTGTTATAGTTCTTCCCATGTTTTCCCACAAACTTTTGTATTATATCTAGAATGTAATATTTGAAGTCTATATAATATATGAGATCCATAATATATGGAATCTATAATATACTGCGATTTTATCTTCTCTTATAGTTGATGAGAAAATTCCTCTAGAAACACTGATGGAAAACATCACAGATTTTACAGGTGACTGAAAAGTTACTATAAAATTAGGATTCCAATTATCTACATTAAATTTTGGTTTTTGCTAATATTTCCTGGTACTTCATCACTGACTTGTAAATTCTGACATTTCTCTATATTTATTAATGAAATATTTGCTTCTAGTGTTACATGTAGTGATATAAAATTATCTGATTTTGCAATGAAAATACCATACTATTTCTTGCTTTCAAATTCTAAAATCTCTGTCGTTTATGCCAATAATGTAATTCACTTCACCAGTGTTTCATAAACACAGTATAGAATGGCACAGCAAATTAGAGAGTGAAGCCTAAAATTGATGGAAGTAATGAATTTATTGTATTTATCATATAATTCTTATTTTTTTAATTAAAATACTTTTTCAAAGAAAAATTCATATAAGCATCTATTTTTTTAATTAATAGATCAAATTTCATTCTGAAAGTAGTCTGTCCTGATTTTAGAAGACTCTCTTGTTCACATTAAGAAAATAAATTTGACCTATCATCTACATTGATTCTGTAGTTGAAAATGTTTGTTTGTTTTTATTACTGTAGTTTTCAGTCTGAAAACAAGGAGATGGTATTATCCTAAAATAACTTTTTTCATTAGAAATAATTACTATTATCTGGAGGTGCCTGGGTGGCTCAGTCAGTTAATTGTCCGACTTCGCCTCAGGTCATGATCTCGCAGCTTGTGAGTTCAAGCCCCGCATCAGGCTCTGTGCTGACAGCTCAGGGCCTGGAGCCTGCTTCAGATTCTGTGTCTCCCTCTCTCTCTGCCCCTCGCCCACTCGCTCTCTCTCTCAAAAATAAGTGCTAAAACATTTAAAGACTTAAAAAAAAAAAAGAAATTATTACTGCTATCTGAAATGAAGTTGTATACCAAATTTCTTATTTTCAAAGGTGAGAAGATTGAATCTAGTGAGCTAAAAAATGTTCTGGGAAATCTCGGAATTGAGCTCACAGATAAGGAACTAGAGAAGCTGCTGAAAATACTGCCAATTGATGGTGAGTCATACAAGTGTCTGTGGGAGCTTTCAGGGAAACTAGATTTTTACAGATCTGCATGAAAATTTTCACTTCTTCTCAAACATGATGGAACATTTTTAAAAAACTAAAATGTAAGCTACATCTTAAAACAGTAAGTGTCGTTTAGAGTTTATTTTAGAAGCCAAGCAACTCCTCAGATGTAAGTTGCCATCAGAGCCAACAAATGTCTACTGTCTCCCTTCAGGGCTTATACCATAAGAAGGAAAAAGAGAGAGATAAGCGAGCAATGGAAGAAATTAAAAATAAAAGTCAGAATTAAAAAGAAAGGAAAGAGATATTTATACAGTACAGTAGGCCCACTCAAGGGGACCAGCTTATCATATTGAAAAAGCCTTCTTTTCCTTAATTTCACTGTTATATAAAGATGAAAATTTTAGGTGAAACATTTTTTTAAAAATTTTTAATGTTTATTTATTTTTGAGAGACAGAGAGTGATAGAGCACGAGCAGGGGAGGGGCAGAGAGAGAGGGAGACACAGAATCTGAAGCAGGCTCCCGACTCTGAGTTGTCAGCACAGAGCCTGATGCGAGGCTCAAACTCACAAACTGCGAGATCACGACCTGAGCCGAAGTCAGACGCTTAGCCACCTGAGTCATCCAGGCACCCCATAAGTGAAATATTTATAATGGTACTACTGAATTATCATCCACATATTGTACAAGTAACCCAATATAGCATACAATTAAGTGAATTCTAATGTATTCACCACATTCATCACAACAATCAATTTTAGAACATTTTTATTATCCCAGAAAGATATTCCATACCTATTAACAGTCACCTCCCAATTTCTCCATCTCCCTCAGCCCTGGGCAACCACTAATCTATTTTCTGTCTCCATCAGTTTCCCTATTCTGGATATTCCACATAAATAGAATCATATAATACGTGGTCTGTAGTGACTAGTTTCACTTAACATAATGTTTTCCAGGCTTATCTCTGTCCTGTTATGTATTAATACAGTTGACGCTTGAACAACACAGGGGTTAAGAGCACTGACTCCCTGTGCAGTCGAAAATCTGTGTATAACTTTTGACTCTCCAAAAACTCAACTACTAATTGCTTACTGATGACCAGAAGCCTAACTGATAACATAAAGTCAATTAACATACATTTTGTTGTTACATGTATTATATACCCTATTCTTACAATAGGTAAGGCAGAGAAAATAAAATGGTAATAAGAAAATCATAAGGTGGGCACCTGGGTGGCTCAGTCAGTTAAGCGTCTGACTTGAGCTCAGGTCATGATCTCATGGTTTGTGGGTTCGAGCCCTGCATCAGGATCTGTGCTGACAGCTCTCTCTCAAAACTAAATCAACATTAAAAAAATAATTTAAGAAAATCCTAAGGAAGAGAAAATACATTTACAGTGCTATACTATAAAAAAAAACCCACGTATAAATGGACCTGCACAGTTCAAACCTCTGTTTTTCTAAAGTCAACTGTACTTTGTTTCTTTTCACTGCTGAAAAATAGGCTATTCTATAGATATAACACATTTTATTTATCCATTCATTGGTTGATGCGCATTTGGATTGTTTCCACATTTTAGCTATTATGAATAATTCTCCTATGAACGTTCATGTACAAGTTTTTACATGGATATATATTTTCATTTGTCTTGGGTATATACCTAAGAGAGAAATTGTTGGGTCATATGGTAATTCTGTGTTTCACCTTTTGAGGAAGTGGAGGCTGTTTTCCAAAGAGGCTGCATTACTTTCCATTTCCACCAGCAGTGTATCAGAGTTCCAGTTCCTCCACATCCTGGTCAACACTTGTTACTTCTGTCCTTTGATAATATCCTAGTGGGTATGAGGTGGTATCTTATTCTGGTTTCGACTTGCATTACCCTGATTGCTAATGATGTTAAGCATCTTTTCATGTGAATATTGGCTAAACGTATACCTCCTTTGGAGAAAAATCCACTCATAACCCTCATCCGTTTTTAAATTTGGTTATCTTCTTATTATTGAATCGTAGAAGTTCTTTATACATTCTAGATACAAGTCCCTTATATTTTCTAGATATAAGTTCCTTATCAGATACATGATTGCAAAAGTTTTCTCCTGTTCTGTGAATTATCTTTTTACTTTCTTGACAGTGTTCCTTGATGCACAAAAGATTTTTAACTTTGATGATGTCCAGTGTATAATATAACTTTTTTCCTTTGTTGCTTGTGTTTGGGTGTCATATATTAAAAAAATGTCTAATCTAAGGTTAAGAAAATTTACAGTTATGTTTTCTTTCAACATTTTTATAGTTTTAACACTTACAATTAGGTCTTTGATCCATTTTGAGTTACTTTTTGTATAAAATGTGAGATAGGGATCCAAAAGAATATTCTCTTTGCATGTGACTGTCCAGTTGTCCCAGCACCATTTATTAAAAAGACTGTTCTTCACCCACACTCTTCCAAAACTCAATCAGGAGGAAATAGAAAGCTTGAACAGACCCATAACCAGCGAAGAAATTGAATCGGTTATCAAAAATCTCCCAACAAATAAGAGTCTAGGACCAGATGGCTTCCCAGGGGAGTTCTACCAGACGTTTAAAGCAGAGATAACACCTATCCTTCTCAAGCTATTCCAAGAAATAGAAAGGGAAGGAAAACTTCCAGACTCATTCTATGAAGCCAGTATTACTTTGATTCCTAAACCAGACAGAGACCCAGTAAAAAAAGAGAACTACAGGCCAATATCCCTGATGAATATGGATGCAAAAATTCTCAATAAGATACTAGCAAATCGAATTCAACGGCATATAAAAAGAATTATTCACCATGATCAAGTGGGATTCATTCCTGGGATGCAGGGCTGGTTCAACATTCGCAAATCAATCAACGTGATACATCACATTAACAAAAAAAAAGAGAAGAACCATATGATCCTGTCAATCGATGCAGAAAAGGCCTTCGACAAAATCCAGCACCATTTCTTAATAAAAACCCTTGAGAAAGCCGGGATAGAAGGAACATACTTAAAGATCATAAAAGCCATTTATGAAAAGCCCACAGCTAACATCATCCTCAACGGGGAAAAACTGAGAGCTTTTTCCCTGAGATCAGGAACACGACAGGGATGCCCACTCTCACCGCTGTTGTTTAACATAGTGCTGGAAGTTCTAGCATCAGCAATCAGACAACAAAAGGAAATCAAAGGCATCAAAATTGGCAAAGATGAAGTCAAGCTTTCGCTTTTTGCAGATGACATGATATTATACATGGAAAATCTGATAGACTCCACCAAAAGTCTGCTAGAACTGATACAGGAATTCAGCAAAGTTGCAGGATACAAAATCAATGTACAGAAATCAGTTGCATTCTTATATACTAACAATGAAGCAACAGAAAGACAAATAAAGAAACTGATCCCATTCACAATTGCACCAAGAAGCATAAAATACCTAGGAATAAATCTAACCAAAGATGTAAAGGATCTGTATGCTGAAAACTATAGAAAGCTTATGAAGGAAATTGAAGAAGATTTAAAGAAATGGAAAGACATTCCCTGCTCATGGATTGGAAAAATAAATATTGTCAAAATGTCAATACTACCCAAAGCTATCTACACATTCAATGCAATCCCAATCAAAATTGCACCAGCATTCTTCTCGAAGCTAGAACAAGCAATCCTAAAATTCATATGGAACCACAAAAGGCCCCGAATAGCCAAAGGAATTTTGAAGAAGAAGACCAAAGCAGGAGGCATCACAATCCCAGACTTTAGCCTCTACTACAAAGCTGTCATCATCAAGACAGCATGGTATTGGCACCAAAACAGACACATAGACCAATGGAATAGAATAGAAACCCCAGAACTAGACCCACAAACATATGGCCAACTCATCTTTGACAAAGCAGGAAAGAACATCCAATGGAAAAAGACAGCCTCTTTAACAAATGGTGCTGGGAGAACTGGACAGCAACATGCAGAAGGTTGAAACTAGACCACTTTCTCACACCATTCACAAAAATAAACTCAAAATGGATAAAGGACCTAAATGTGAGACAGGAAACCATCAAAACCTTAGAGGAGAAAGCAGGAAAAGACCTCTCTGACCTCAGCCGTAGCAATCTCTTACTCGACACATCCCCAAAGGCAAGGGAATTAAAAGCAAAAGTGAATTACTGGGACCTTATGAAGATAAAAAGCTTCTGCACAGCAAAGGAAACAACCAACAAAACTAAAAGGCAACCAACGGAATGGGAAAAGATATTTGCAAATGACATATCGGACAAAGGGCTAGTATCCAAAATCTATAAAGAGCTCACCAAACTCCACACCCAAAAAACAAATAACCCAGTGAAGAAATGGGCAGAAAACATGAATAGACACTTCTCTAAAGAAGACATCTAGATGGCCAACAGGCACATGAAAAGATGTTCAGCGTCGCTCCTTATCAGGGAAATACAAATCAAAACCACACTCAGGTATCACCTCACGCCAGTCAGAGTGGCCAAAATGAACAAATCAGGAGACTATAGATGCTGGAGAGGATGTGGAGAAACGGGAACCCTCTTGCACTGTTGGTGGGAATGCAAATTGGTGCAGCCGCTCTGGAAAGCAGTGTGGAGGTTCCTCAGAAAATTAAAAATAGACCTACCCTATGACCCAGCAATAGCACTGCTAGGAATTTATCCAAGGGATACAGGAGTACGGATGCATAGGGCCACTTGTACCCCAATGTTCATAGCAGCACTCTCAACAATAGCCAAATTATGGAAAGAGCCTAAATGTCCATCAACTGATGAATGGATAAAGAAATTGTGGTTTAGGGGCGCCTGGGTGGCGCAGTCGGTTAAGCGTCCGACTTCAGCCAGGTCACGATCTCGCGGTCCGTGAGTTCGAGCCCCGCGTCGGGCTCTGGGCTGATGGCTCAGAGCCTGGAGCCTGTTTCCGATTCTGTGTCTCCCTCTCTCTCTGCCCCTCCCCCATTCATGCTCTGTCTCTCTCTGTCCCAAAAATAAATAAACGTTGAAAAAAAAAATTAAAAAAAAAATTGTGGTTTATATACACAATGGAGTACTACGTGGCAATGAGAAAGAATGAAATATGGCCCTTTGTAGCAACGTGGATGGAACTGGAGAGTGTGATGCTAAGTGAAATAAGCCATACAGAGAAAGGCAGATACCATATGGTTTCACTCTTATGTGGATCCTGAGAAACTTAACAGGAACCCATGGGGGAGGGAAAGGAAAAAAAAAAAGAGGTTAGAGTGGGAGACAGCCAAAGCATAAGAGACTCAAAAACTGAGAACAAACTGAGGGTTGATGGGGGGTGGGAGGGATGAGTTGGAGAGGGTGGGTGATGGGTATTGAGGAGGGCACCTTTTGGGATGAGCACTGGGTGTTGTATGGAAACCAATTTGACTATAAATTTCATATATAAAAAATAAATAAATAAATAAATAAATAAATAAATAAATAAATAAAGGTTAAAAAATTAAAAAAATAAAATAAAAAATAAAAAAAATAAAAAGACTGTTCTTTCTTCACTGAATGTGCAAGTATCTTTGTCAAAAATCAGCTGACCAAACATTGGAAGGTTTATTTCTGGATTGTAAATTCTATTCCATTAATCTATATATCTAGTTTTATGCCAGTACCTCACTGTCTTGATTACTGTCACTTTGTAGTTTTTAAACTGAAAAGTGTGAGTCCCCTACTTCTTTTTCCTTTTTAAGATTATTTTTGCTTTTTGGAGCCTGAGCTTTACCATATGAATATTAGGACCAGCTCATCAGTTTCTGCAAACAAACCAGCTGGAATTTTTTATAAGAATGTATTGAGTCCATGGATCAGTTTAGGAAATATTGTCACATTCACAGTATTATGTCTTCCAATCCATAAACATAGGATGTCTTTTCATTTATTTAGGTTTTCTTTAATCTCTTTCTATAATGGTTTATAGTCTCCAGAGTATAAGTTTTGTACTTCTTTTGTTAAAATTATTCTTAGGCATTTTATGCTTTTCATGCTCTTGTAAATGAAATTGCTTTCTTAAGTTTTCTTTTCATTTGCTTGTTGCAACTCTATAGCAGCAATACAGTTGATTTTTGTATGTTGATACAAGACTGCATTTTCTGCTTCTGAAATTATTCAGTTCATGCTATTTTTGTGAAACTCGTATTCATTCTACCATTACATGAATTATGACTTTTCTTACAGCCAATGGAAAGTTGTATCGTAATAGACTACTGAAGGCTATGAAGTCTCTCAAAAGTAAGTAAAAAACGAAATTATAGGGCATGTTATCTAGGTCTCCAGATACACCATCCAAGCATGAATCTTGGCCATATATAAGCTTTTATTTATAATTCTTCCAGCATGACTACATTTTACCTGCTGTTAATATACACTTTCTCTTGGCAGGAAGTCCACTGTCTTCTTAGATTTTTTTTCAACTTTTTCTCAAGAAGAAAAACCAACCCTGGCAAAAACAAACAAAAAACCCTGGTTGTTATTGAAAAGCAATGGTCAGCTACAATAATCACTAATAAGTCAAGCCAGTAAACAAAAAAGCCCCCTACTTTTTATGCAGAGTAATTAAGTTAGTGGTCTGCAGTTCTGTTTGTTCCAGCACCTTAACCTTGTCTTACTTTGTAGGCTTGTCCACAAGAATAGACTAAAGGAAATACAGTTCTGACTCCATTGACTTTCTATTTGAGTCTTTAAGTGGAAAAGCCTATTTGGGATTTCAGCCTTGTCAAAGTGTAATAATAACAGAGGCATGAAATATATTTTATCTTTTGTTTCTTTTGTTTTAATAATATGTGGTCATTAAAGTTAATAATAGTTTTCCTAAAAAACATTTTTAAATTTTACTATTATACAACTTTTTTTTTTCAAATGTTGCTTTACTGTCTCTTTCCTAAGATGGGAAGATTAAAAAGAATTACCTCCATACTAGTTTGGGAAATATGGGAATGGGGCTCACAGACGAGGAACTTGCTGGATTGTCAGGAGACCTACAAGTTGATGGTGAGTACCAAAGATAGCATTCAGGATCTATTTATCTTGATCTTCGATTTAAAGGGGTATCGATTAAAATTATGTTGTGAGACAAATTTAGCTGGACTTTATTATACTCTATAAACAAAATGTATCTTTTTCTGAGCTCATGTCATTGATTACATGTCTCTTTTGGACTTCTGTAGCAAACGGGAATGTTGATCTGCATGACGTGATGGAAGGAATGAAAGCTATTACAGGTGAGCACAAAGTCACTATAAACCTAAATTCCCATTAGAACACTAACTATATTTTACCATTAACCTTAAATGCCATGTTGATTCTGTTACTGTACTCCTTATAAATATTTGTCCAGAGTTGGGCTTTGTGGTATTCGTGTTTTGGTAATAAAATTTTAGCTTCAAGTCTTGGTAGGAAGACCCTTACTCTCTTAAAAAAATAATCTAAAGGGGCGCCTGGGTGGCTCGGTCGGTTAAGCGTCGGACTTCGGCTCAGGTCTTGATCTCACGGTCCGTGGGTTCGAGCCCCGCGTCGGGCTCTGTGCTGACAGTTCAGAGCCTGGAGCCTGTTTCAGATTCTGTGTCTCCCTCTCTCTGTGACCCTCCCCCATTCATGCTCTGTCTCTCTCTGTCTCAAAAATAAATAAACGTTAAAAATTTTTTTTTAAATAATCTAAAAATAACTTTTTAGAGTCACTAAATTTCCCTCACGAGCCTTTCTCTTTCTGATTAAGGGAAAGTTGACATCAAAAACCTGGAAACCGTTCTAGGTGACATGGGAATCAAGCTCACAGACCAGGAACTTGAAGATCTGAAAGAAAACCTGCCAGTCAGTGGTGAGCACGTGAGATACCATTGGATTTTGAGCTTTAGGTGTTATGTACCGTTAGCAATGAAAGGAATGGAACGAGGGAACTTTCTACGCAGAAGAGGTCCAGACTGTAGATGGGACAAGAACACTGACAAAGAAGTTGAGAATGTAGTATTTGGACACAGGTGGCATGGCCACTAGAAGAGTCTGCGAAGTTCTGAGGACAACAAAGTTTGCCTTTACAAAATGGCCGCTTTGGAATCTCATCTTTTTGTTATCAAATTCAAGAGTTGTTATTTTATGAAATAGAAAGTCAAATTTACATTTTTAAAATAAGTATATTTTTAATATTTTAAATCTTTTCTTCTGTTCTATATTCAAGCATATTCTGAGTAAATATTTGTTGAATGGCTATTTAAAGTGCATAACAAAATACCCAGTAACAGCTGTTATAATCTGAAGGGGAGGAGAGCATTCTTATGCTATTTTATATCATTTTATGAGCTTCAAGTTATGTTTTTTTTGTTACAGTTGATAATACAGTTGCTCTGAAAATTTTGAAGGATGAAGTGAAAGCTTTTACAGGCAAGAATTTGTTATAAATGATTTGCAACAAATTGTGATTTACACTAAAAATTTTAATAGCATTTTCTCAAAATTCTACTACTGCTTTACAGATTCACATACTTTCAGTATTCATTTTGATAAATATGTGCATCTACTGATCAACATCTTAATCTAACATTATCTGGGTTTATAAGTAAAACAAAAGGACTATTTCTTCATTGTAAGTCATATATTCTTTGATGCTTTTTTTTCAGTAAAAGTGCCTGGCTCTTATTTATAGACCTAAGCCTAGATGATCACAGCAAAAGCAGGGTGGAGCTTTAGAAATAAAAGTCCATTACCAACAGCTAATTACATAGTTTTAACAAAGTAAAGCAAAATATGTCATACTTTGTTAATTGTCTTGTATCATACTAACCATCTCTTGACCTTATTTCTGGATAATTATATGACCAGATTTGCTTCTGTACTATGTGATATCATTCCCAGTGTTAGGGATACATCCCATTTGCTAATATCGAGGGACAAATTCTATTTTTTATTTAGCATTTGACTCTTTTTACTAGAAAATCTTTCACTCCATCTTTCCTTTTCATTCTGGTATCAGAGAAAGGACTAGAGCAGCAAAAGTAAATGTTTAGATCATGTTAAATAATCAGATTGTCCGTTAATAGTTTAACCTGTAACTATTCTGTCTTTTCAAAGGAGAAAAGGTTGATTCCAGGGACCTACAAAATACTCTAAAAGACATGGGGATTGAGCTTACAGACAAGGAGGCCAAGCAACTGAGGAAAACACTGCCCCTTGATGGTAAGTGAATGCCACATAAATGCCACCATGCCTTCCAGGGAACCTGACTTTATGGGTCAGTGCGAGCCATTCTCAATCTTTTAGTAGTACGGTTTTGTCTTAAAATGCCATAAATTAATAGAGAAAGGCACTTCTGACTTGAAAAGAAATTCTTTCATTACCTCTTGGAACACAATCTGAAATTCATCACTACATTGCCATATAGTAATCTGAGTGACTAATACTATCCTCTCAGATTGGTATTCGTTTTGCAATAAGAGCAAGGAAACATAATGAAGGAGAAAGAGGACATCAGTAGAATAAAAAGGAAGAAATATTTTAATGTATTTTTTAGAATGGCACTATGGGAGAGTTTAATAAATGTCTCTAATTCCAAAGAATGGGTAAGTTTGTCACTGTGGAAAACATCTATCTATCTATCTATCTATCTATCTATCTGTCTATCATCTAGAGCACATGAGCAGGGCAGGGGGAAAGAGAGAGAGAGAGAGCGAGAGAGAGAGCGAGAGAATCTCAAGCAGGCTCCACCCTCAGCACAGAGCCTGACATGGGGTTCAGTCTCATGACGGAGATCATGACCTGAGCCCAAATCAAGAGTCAGATCCTTAACCGACTGAGCCACTTAGGCACCACAAACATTTATATTTTTAAATGTCCACATCGTATAACTATAAAATAAATGCATTTTTAAAGCAAATCATTGAGGGGCGCCTGGGTGGCGCAGTTGGTTAAGCGTCCGACTTCAGCCAGGTCACGATCTCGCGGTCCGTGAGTTCGAGCCCCGCGTCGGGCTCTGGGCGGATGGCTCAGAGCCTGGAGCCTGTTTCCGATTCTGTGTCTCCCTCTCTCTCTGCCCCTCCCCTGCTCATGCTCTGTCTCTCTCTGTCCCAAAAATAAATAAACGTTGAAAAAAAAATTAAAAAAAAAAAGCAAATCATTGAAATGTATCTTTCTACAATCATATAATTTGTAATGTTTTGGTTTTCTGGAGATCTGAATTGTACTTTTTCTTACAGCCCACGGAAAGGTGTTTCAAAGCAGGTTGCTGAAGGATGTGAAGTATAAAAAAAGTGAGTAAGAAGCACAAATATGAGGCATATGAAATATCCTTAAACATTAAATTTATATCCCTAGAATATAACACCTTATTTTGCTTCTTGTACTACATCTATGTTTTTGCTGGTAGTAATCCTTACTTTATCTTAGATGAAACGTTCTCTACTGCATTGTGTTTTTGAAGCTCTCTCTGAAGAAACAATTATATGAACAGAAATAAAGATGGAAGGAAAGTAAGGAGGGAAGGAAGGAAGGAAGGAAGGAGGGAAGGAAGGAAGGCAGGCAGGCAGGCAGGCAGGCGTGTACAAGGGAGGAAGGTGGGAAGGAGAAAGGAAGAAGGTTTGGGACTTACTCCAAAATGTGAGCAGAAGCAGACAAAACAATCTCAGAGTAAGAGTTTAGGAAAGGACTATAATCTCTACTTCTTGGTGGAGATTACTGGTTATTGCTCTTTAGTTACACTTGCTCAGCCCTGCCCCACCTAACTTTTTCCTGGGCCTGTATGTTTAATGTTTGAGGAAACAAATTCTAATTCTAACTCTGCTTTTAACTCTTTATTTTTTTTTAAATTTTTTAATGCTTTTTTATTTTTAAGAGAGAGACCGAGAGAGACAGAGTGCGAGTGGGGGCGGGAGGGAGCAGAGAGAGAGGGAGACACAGAACCCAAAAGCAGGCTCCAGGCTCTGAGCTGTCAGCACAGAGCCCAACGTGGGGCTCGAACTCACAAACCATGAGATCATGACCTGAGCTGAAGTTGGACACTCAACCAACTGAGCCACCCAGGTGCCCCTGCTTTTAACTCTTTAAATTGTAACTCAGCTCGTAAAGAGCTGTACATATATATTGTAGTTTTGTTCTTTGCTTGAAAATTTTAGCAGTTATGCTAGATTTTGAAGTCATTCTCATTTAGCAGTATATTCATGTAACAGCACCAACTATTACTATCTTAAAGAGCTATTTGCACCCCCATGTTCATTGCAGCATTATCTGCAATACCCAAGACAAAGACACAACGTGTCTCTTGACAGATGAATGAAGAAAATAGAATAAATAAATATATATATATATATATATATATATATATATATGTACATACATAATAGAATATTATTTGACCGCAGAAAAGAAGGAAAGCCTGCCATTTACAAGGATGAAACTTGAGGGCATTATGCTAAGTGAAATAAGTCAGACAGAAGAAAACAAATACTATATGATACCTCCTATGGGTGGAATCTAAAAAACCAAACTCATAGAAACAGAGACCTGATTGGTAGCTGCCAGAGGCAGGGTGTTGGGGAGAGGAATAGGTGAAGGTAGTCAAAAGGATGCAAATTTCCAGCTATAAGAGGAGTAAGTTCTTGGGGCGCCTGGGTGGCGCAGTCGGTTAAGCGTCCGGCTTCAGCCAGGTCACGATCTCGCGGTCCGTGAGTTCGAGCCCCGTGTCGGGCTCTGGGCTGATGGCTCAGAGCCTGGAGCCTGTTTCCGATTCTGTGTCTCCCTCTCTCTCTGCCCCTCCCCCGTTCATGCTCTGTCTCTCTCTGTCCCAAAAATAAATAAACGTTGAAAAAAAAAAGAGGAGTAAGTTCTGGAGATATAACGTAAGGCACGCTGACTATAATTAACAACACTATCATATTTTTGGAAATTGCTAAAAGAGTAAATTTAAAAGTTCTCACCATACACACAACCAAAAATGTAACGATGTGAGATGACAGATGTGTTAACTAACCTTATTGTGGTAATTATTTTGCAGTGTATATATATACATATATTGTACACCTTAAACTTATACACTGTCATATGTCAATTATTCAATAAAACTGGGGGAGGGGCGCCTGGGTGGCTCGGGGGTTGAGCGATGGACTTCGGCTCAGGTCATGATCTTGCAGTTCGTGAGTTTGAGCCCCGTGTCGGGCTCTGTGCTGACAGCTCAGAGCCCGGAGCCTGCTTCGGATTCTGTGTCTCCCTCTCTCTGCCCCTTCCCTGCTCATGCTCTGTCTCTCTCTGTCTCTCACAAATGAATAAACATTAAAAAAATTTTTTAAATAAGATAAAACTGGGGGAAAGGGGGAAAACATTCATGTCTGTTAGTTGAAGATAATATACGTTCATGAATTTCTCTAAATATTTTGTATTCATTCCATTTTTTCTTTCCTTTTCATGTTTTCAAGGAGGGAAGATTGATGTAAATAACCTGGATCCTGTTTTAGAAGCCATGGAGGTCAAGCTGACAGAAAAGGAACTGAATCTGTTAAAGGATCTTCTGCGTGGTGAGCATTATAGAAAACACTGTGGTTTTAAACAAATGTTGTGCTTGCAGGATTAATTTTGACTGTTTCGAAGGTTTAAATTATTTGTTGCAGACATTTGAATAGCTTGCAGAAGAACTCAGGGGGGGAAAACGCTGTTTGTTTTTTTAGGTTTTTTTTTTAATGTTTATTTATTTTTGAGAGAGAGTGAGACAGAATGTGAGTAGGGGAGGGGCAGAGAGGGAGACACATAACCTGAAGCAGGTTCCAGGCTCCAAGCTGTCAGCACAGAGCCCAATGCCCAGGAACCGTGAAATCATGACCTGAGCTGAAGTTGATGCTCAACCGACTGAGCCACCCAGGTGCCCCAAAGGCTGTTCATTTTTGTTGCTTTAAAACCTCTCATCTATTTCTTTATACATCTTGGACTAGGGGTGGATGCTAGTGACAAGGGGAGGGATTTTTGTTGTCTGGTTTTACAAAAATAGGATCTGCAATGTGGGTTTTTTTTTTCGCTGATCCATATATCACTGCCATTCACACCATGGTGCAGAACATCATCCATGAGAGGCTCCACTCCTCACTGCCAAGGCCATCGTGTGTACCTGCCAAATACAGTCCTCTCTGTGTTCTGACCATTGAGCCGGATGGCTTATTCACTTATAAAAGAATATGAAGATTTGACAACCACTAAGTGCACCTGTCATTGACACAGGGTTCTCAAAACTAAAACGTAGAAATGCCACACACCTGTCTGTGCCTTCAGGAGAAAGCTCCATGTGTCAAATCTTGATAATGCAGTATGTCCCGTGTAAAGAGGAGCCTGTGTAGATTGGCACATTCTGAGGAATCTGTCAGTGTAAAGTGGTAACATCTGCCTTTTTTATTTACAAATGTAAATGAAATGTAATTATTCAGCCATTCCTCATTTCTCTATTCATAGATATTGAGATGCTTTCTTTTCTGGTCACTATAACAAAGTTAACAGAAAAATATGTATAGTATTACAATTTTTAAAAAATATATGTAATACACTTTATAAACATAAGAAAGTTCTGGAAGGCTATACACAAAACTGTTAGTAATAGGAGAGGTACTGAAGCTGAGGAGAGGTAAAAGAAGGGACGTTTACCTTTTCTTAAACGCTCTTTTTTTTTTTTTAGTCTGTTACACAAAGTATGTTTTAAATTCTACTTTTTTAAGCTTAATTTATTTTGTTTTTAATTTAAGATGAATACATGGGGTGCCTGGGTGGCTCAGTTGGTTGAGCGTCCAACTTCGGCTCAGGTCATGATCTCACGGTTTGTGAGTTTGAGCCCTGCATCAGGCTCTGTGCTGACAGCTCAGAGCCTGAAGCCTGCTTCGGATGCTGTGTCTGTCTCTCTTTCTGCCCCTCCCCTGCTCACATTCTGTGTGTGTGTGTGTGTGTGTGTGTGTGTGTGTGTGTGTCTCAAAAGTAAATAAACATTAAAAAATTTTTTAAAAAGATGTATACAAATGGTGTGGTAAAAAGACAGGATTTGGGCTGTGTTTTTATCTACCAATTAGGTTCAGCAGATCACTAAACTGACCACTTAAGTAACTAGTTCCTATCAAATATTCCTCACTGCTTAACACTGGTCTCTACCTGCCCATTGCATCAACATGTGGTAACACAAGAGAACAATCCTAACGAATACTGAGAGATACATAATTTAAAAAGTGAGGAAAGTAAGATTGAAGGATTACTCAAATCACACAAAGCCACTAACGAATGTGGACCTGGCAGAGTTAGAACATTTAATAATTGAAGAAAAAAATTGTACATGAATAATATGTACATGAATAATATGATAGGACATTCAACATACAGTGTTTTCAATTTCAAAAGATTTTAAAGGACCTCTTGGAACAAAGTCAATCTTTTGGTAAAGGTTGTTTTTGTATGTCTCATTTCAAAGTTCAAAAGCTGTGGAGTACAATAACCTAATTTGCTCAGAAAAAAATCACATCCCAACACACTTGTAACAGTCGGCATTGAATTCATTGTTTCTTCTGAGAATCATGGAATAGTTATAACCTGAATTTTCTTAAATATTAGGTGAAATAAACTTTGACAGTTTTCATCTTTATTATTTAATAAAACCATTTAAGTTTTTTTTTCATTATTTATTATTAAACCTTGGTCCTCATTGCTAATGAATTATTTTCCTTGGTCATCTTCTGGAACCATAAATCTTAGATTTAAAAAAAAAACCTCCTGTCCTGTGTATCTTTTTTCTGAGTCCATGTTATTGTTCTTCTCTGATTAAACTTTGTCTTACAGGCTCTAAGAAAGTTGATCTGCAAAAACTGATGGAAAAAGTAGAAGCTGTTGCAGGTGAGGAAAAAGTTACCAAATGCATATGATTCTGATTCTTTACACATATTTTATATTCTTCCCTGTTACTTTATATTCCTTTTAAATTATGATATTTTGGGGCACCTGGGTAGCTCGGTCAGTTAATGTCTGACTCTTGATTTTGGTTCAGGTCATGATCTCACGGTTCGTGAGATCAAGCCCCGCACCTGGCTCTGCACGGAGCCTGCTTGGGATTCTCTCTGTCCCTTTCTCTCTGCCCCTCCCCTGCTTACTCTCTCTCAAAATAAATAAGCATTAAAATAATAGTAAATAAATTAGGCATAATTTTTAATAAACTGATTTCCTGGACTTTGGCTTTTCAGGGTTTTCTTTTTTTTTTAAGTTTTTCTTTAAATTCTAGTTAGTTATCATATAGTGTAATATTGGTTTCAGGAGTAGAATTTAGTGATTCATCACTTATGTAACACCCAGTGCTCATCATAACAAGTGCCCGCCTTAATACCCATCACCCATTTAGCCCATCCCTTGCCCACCTCAGTTCGTTCTCCATCAACCCTCAGTTTGTTCTCTATAGTTAAGAGTTTGCCTCCCTCTCCCTTTTTTTTCTCCTTCCCCTATGTTCATCTGTTTTGTTTCTTAAATTCCACATATGACTGAAATCAGAAAGTATTTGTCTTTCTCCAGTTTGTCAATGCTTTAACAACAAAACATAGTGCCATATTTTGTTAGGCCCTATAATCTCATTTTTTCCAGATTTTTACTAAAAACATATTAGTGCAATAAAAAGAGACTAAAGTTTTATTACCTACTAGTAATCTCCCACAACAGAATATTATGAAATGCATTACTCTGCACTCTGTTATTTTGTCTCTATTATTACTAAAGTTATGGAAATAAACACTTTAATATTTTACCATAACTACCGTCAAACAGGACTCATTTGACTTTATTATGGATTGAATAATTGGTGCTAATAATTAAACAGTAATGAGAGATTTCATTATTATTTAGAATAATTAGATGGTTCTTTAAAATCTCACATGTTACCATTTCTGTCCTTTTAAAGGAGAGGAAATTGATGTCAATGACATGGAAAGAGTTCTAGGAAACATGGGAATAGAACTCACAGATAAAGAACTCTCACAACTGGTGAAAAATCTGCCAGTTGATAGTGAGTATTTAAATAAAAATGTAGTCATACAGGGAAGTGTATTGTTAACTTGTGAAAACTTGTAAAATTGTCTCTATCTTATTGCTTGTCAGAAATAATTTTATGATTCATGTTACATAATTTTAAATGACTATTATATGTTAAAATTTTCTCTGTGCCAAATTTATCTTTAGTTTGAGAAGTAACCGTTGTATCATCATGACTCCTATCATCAGGATTCAGTTATATTACTTATAACTTTTGAGTCTATCAAGAGATGTAAAATTTAATCCAGAATAAATGAGAAAAAGAGAAAGGAGTGATCTAATGGGGAAAATCAAAATATCACAAAAGAAAAGTAAAAGATATTTTTCAGAATGGCAGAATGTCAGTATCCCCATCCCTTATAATTTCATTATTTGCCACTAAATCAGAAAATTTCTAAGGCAGTTCACAAAAGATGTCTTACTGAAATTGCTGATTTCTTACTAGACAGTAATGAAATTCCACATTGCTCTTCTGTGATCTGAATAGTCCTTTTCCTTACAGATGGAAAGGTCTATCGAAGAAGGTTGCTGGATGGTATAAAGTTTCTTAAAGGTAAGGGAGAAACTTAACAAAACACAAATCAGTCTGAGATCATCACGTTTGGCATTTAGACTAATTCCTTGTGATTAAATTGTCAACTCTGCCACTTACACATTATTATATACTTTTGTTTCTTTTGTGGATGATCGTGTTCTTTAGGAGATCATCTTTTATGTTGTAACTTGGAAAGAATTCCTATGCTTTCTCGGGATTTTTCAAACTTTGACAGAAGTAGAAATTATCAGAGCCCAGGCTACATAGCAAAAGTAAAGGGGAAATTAGCACCTCTTCAGTTAGTTTATTCAGCAACAAAAGACTACTAATCTGACATTTAGACCAAGAGAGCAAGAGAGTGCTAGAAAGTCTCCAAGAAACTGAAAGAACACGGGACTGAATAGATAGACAGGGAGCAGGCAAGGAAAAAGGTCATGTCTAAGCAAGGTTCCGAATACCACCTTCATGATTTCTGCCAAATCCACACACTATTTGTACTACTATTAATATTTTCACTGATACTGATTTACTTTTTACTTAAATTTTAAACAATTTTAAATGGTAATGGAAAAACAGCATGCCTTAACATAACTAGACATTAATTGTAAAAACGAACACAATGAAAATGAGACAATAGTGGTTAGAAAAGCTGGAATTGTTATCACCCTACTAGAATTCTCTGAGAAGTCATTCTGTCACCTTTCAGTTTTTATACTGGGCGTGCTTATATTAAGATTAAAATTAAAACAATATACTCAAACTCGAACTCTTATTATTGACTCTGTCCTCCTGTAAAGATCTCACCAGGCTTTGGTTTTTTGGAGGAACATGATAACCATAATCCTCTGGAGGTGAGGGTTTATCCCACATTTTAGGGACATTAACTGTTACCTGTATACTTCTTTTTCCATAAGGAGGGAAGATTAATTCCAGTAAAGTGGATGAAGTTTTGGGAGCTATGGGCATGGACCTCACTGAAAAGGAGCTTAAAGACATAATGCAAAATCTGCCAGTTAATGGTGAGCATTTTGGATGCCACTGAACACTCCAGAAAAACTACTTTTGTAAGCCTATTTATAACAATCATTCAAAATGCTTGTTTGACATCAAGAAGGCATTCTGAAAAGCTTGGGGAAAAAAACTCAGGTCCAAAGAAAGAACGCATCCTGTCTGTCGCTGGTTTCACATGCACACTAGAGAAAGATTTCAAGATAACTCGACTTTTTCACTCAACCTTACCTTTTTTTTCCCTACAGAGTAAGGTAGAATTGATAGGTATTGCTCAAATTACAATTGAGCTCTTTGGCCACATTTGCTAATGCGTGACATCAGTATTTATAAAAAGGGTACTTAGTATAGCTGTGGCTATCTGTAATGTTGTTGTTTTTTTTCTTTGTTAATGTGGCCAGAGTATCCCTGCACTACATGGTTGCCATCTCAGTGTCTGTCTGTGTCTCACCTTCACATGGGTCCTATGGGGAAAAGTCTATTGCAGGCAACTTAAAACAGTTCTTCTCTAAATCGGTAGCTGAGTGAAGTCACAGAAGTCACAGAGCCTCCCTTCCACCAAATGCTGTTCCTGAAGCAATCACAAGACCCTGCCCAGATTGAGTCTAAGCTTTTGGTGGGAGATGTATCAGTCACACTGTAATAAGATCGTGTGGGGCGAGAAATCTATGTCTCAGCCATCCTTGAAACATATGTTCTGCCACAGCTCCTTTTACTCAGCATACGTGTTTTAGATTCATCTCTGGTGTTGTCTGTGGCAGTGATTTGTTTTGGTGGGAGTTAAGATGGTGGAGCAGCATGGGGACCCTGAGCTTGCCTCATCCCTGAAGCGCAGCTAGATCAGCACCAAACCATGTCAAGCACCTAGGAAACTGAGCTGAGGATCAACACAACAATCTGCGTAACTTGAGCCACAGAACTCAGCAGGTACACAGTGTGGAGAGGTGGACCGGGGGAGAGAAAAGCCACGGAGGGTAGGGAGCTGTTTTTGCTGAGAGAGGACAGAGAAAAGAGAGAGGAAGAGAGCGCGGTCCATCACAATCATGGAAGAACAACATTTCCCTGAAAGTAGCTGGAGAGAAAGAGAAAGAGAAAGAGAAAGAGAAAGAGAAAGAGAAACACTCTCAGGGGACTGAACAAGAAATCTGCCCCCCAAAATCTATTGATGGGAAGAAAGGAGAGGGTGTCAGCACCACCAGGATTCTATAAACAGTGGAGCACAGAGCCTGAAGTTCTGGAGGTCAGTGCCTGGTGGTGCTCTGGTGAGGAAGTAGGGCAAATCCCCAGGGGCAGGTAGTGGGGTTTGACGGGTCCTTGTGCCAATAGGGAGAAGCAGTCCTCCTACTTGGGGTGCATTTGGTAGAGGCCATATGGCCTCCCCATGGGCAAAAGTCCCCGCAGACCCCAGAGAGCAGCCACATTTGCTGGTATTGGACGTCAGAGTGCAATGAAACCTGGAACCGGCTGTGTGTTGTGGTTTGCCATAATCCCTGACCCTCTGCCACTGCACGATTGCACAAATGTCTTCTGGGGCAAGTCAGAACCTGGCCATTGGAGATCCTGGCGGCAAGATGGCGGCTTAGGAGGACGCTGGGCTCACCGCACGTCCTGCTGATCACTTAGATTCCATCTACACCTGCCTAAATAAACCAGAAAACCGCCAGAGGATTAGCAGAACGGAGTCGCCTGAGCCAAACGCAGACGAGAGGCCCACGGAAGAGGGTAGGAAGGGCGGCGAGGCGGTGCGCGCTGCACGGACTGGCGGGAGGGAGCCGGGGCGGAGGGGCAGCTCGCCGGCCAAGCAGAGCCCCCGAGTCTGGCTGGCAAAAGCGGAGGGGCCTGACGGACTGTGTTCCCACAACAAGCGCGACTTAGCGTCTGGGAGGTCATAAGTTAACAGCTCTGCTCGGAAAGCGGGAAGGCTGGAGGACAAAGGGAGGGAGAGCTGCTGAGCCCCCTGACAACAGAGCTCAGTTTGGTGGGGAACAAAGGCGCTCGCCAGCGCCATCTCCCCCGCCCATCCCCCAGCCGAAATCCCAAAGGGGACCGGTTCCTGCCAGGGAACTTGCTGGCTCCGCGCAAACACCCAACTCTGCGCTTCGGCGGAGCCAAACCTCCGGCAGCGGATCTGACTCCCTCCCGCTGCCACAGGGCCCCTCCTGAAGTGGATCACCTAAGGAGAAGCGATCTAAGCCTGCCCCTCCTGCCCCCGAGCACCTTGCCTACCCACCCCAGCTAATACGCCAGATCCCCAGCATCACAAGCCTGGCAGGGTGCAAGTAGCCCAGACGAGCCACACCACCCCACAGTGAATCCCGCCCCTAGGAGAGGGGAAGAGAAGGCACACACCAGTCTGACTGTGGCCCCAGCGGTGGGCTGGGGGCAGACATCAGGTCTGACTGCGGCCCCGCCCACCAACTCCAGTTATACACCACAGCACAGGGGAAGTGCCCTGCAGGTCCTCACCACGCCAGGGACTATCCAAAATGACCAAGCAGAAGAACTCCCCTCAGAAGAATCTCCAGGAAATAACAACAGCTAATGAGCTGATCAAAAAGGATTTAAATAATATAACAGAAAGTGAATTTAGAATAATAGTCATAAAATTAATCGCTGGGCTTGAAAACAGTATACAGGACAGCAGAGAATCTCTTGCTACAGAGATCAAGGGACTAAGGAACAGTCACGAGGAGCTGAAAAACGCTTTAAACGAAATGCATAACAAAATGGAAACCACCACAGCTCGGCTTGAAGAGGCAGAGGAGAGAATAGGTGAACTAGAAGATAAAGTTATGGAAAAAGAGGAAGCTGAGAAAAAGAGAGATAAAAAAATCCAGGAGTATGAGGGGAAAATTAGAGAATTAAGTGATACACTAAAAAGAAATAATATATGCATAATTGGTATCCCAGAGGAGGAAGAGAGAGGGAAAGGTGCTGAAGGGGTACTTGAAGAAATAATAGCTGAGAACTTCCCTGAACTGGGGAAGGAAAAAGGCATTGAAATCCAAGAGGCACAGAGAACTCCCTTCAGACGTAACTTGAATCGATCTTCTGCACGACATATCATAGTGAAACTGGCAAAATACAAGGATAAAGAGAAAATTCTGAAAGCAGCAAGGGGTAAACGTGCCCTCACATATAAAGGGAGACCTATAAGACTCGTGACTGATCTCTCTTTTGAAACTTGGCAGGCCAGAAAGAATTGGCACGAGATTTTCAGGGTGCTAGACAGAAAAAATATGCAGCCAAGAATCCTTTATCCAGCAAGTCTGTCATTTAGAATAGAAGGAGAGATAAAGGTCTTCCCAAACAAACAAAAACTGAAGGAATTTGTCACCACTAAACCAGCCCTACAAGAGATCCTAAGGGGGACCCTGTGAGACAAAGTCCCAGAGACATCACTATAAGCATAAAACATACAGACATCACAATGACTCTAAACCCGTATCTTTCTATAATAACACTGAATGTAAATGGATTAAATGCGCCAACCAAAAGACATAGGGTATCAGAATGGATAAAAAAACAAGACCCATCTATTTGCTGTCTACAAGAGACTCATTTTAGACCTGAGGACACCTTTAGATTGAGAGTGAGGGGATGGAGAACTATTTATCATGCGACTGGAAGCCAAAAGAAAGCTGGAGTAGCCATACTTATATCAGACAAACTAGACTTTAAATTAAAGGCTGTAACAAGAGATGAAGAAGGACATTATATAATAGTTACAGGGTCTATCCATCAGGAAGAGCTAACAATTATAAATGTCTATGTGCCGAATACCGGAGCCCCCAAATATATAAAACAATTACTCATAAACATAAGCAACCTTATTGATAAGAATGTGGTCATTGCAGGGGACTTTAATACCCCACTTACAGAAATGGATAGATCATCTAGACACACGGTCAATAAAGAAACAAGGGCCCTGAATGAGACATTGGATGAGATGGACTTGACAGATATATTTAGAACTCTGCATCCCAAAGCAACAGAATATACTTTCTTCTCGAGTGCACATGGAACATTCTCCAAGATAGATCATATACTGGGTCACAAAACAGCCCTTCATAAGTTTACAAGAATTGAAATTATACCATGCTTACTTTCAGACCACAATGCTATGAAGCTTGAAATCAACCACAGAAAAAAGTCTGGAAAACCTCCAAAAGCATGGAGGTTAAAGAACACCCTACTAACGAATGAGTGGGTCAACCAGGCAATTAGAGAAGAAATTTAAAAAATATGGAAACAAACGAAAATGAAAATACAACAATCCAAACGCTTTGGGACGCAGCAAAGGCAGTCCTGAGAGGAAAATACATTGCAATCCAGGCCTATCTCAAGAAACAAGAAAAATCCCAAATACAAAATCTAACAGCACACCTAAAGGAACTAGAAGCAGAACAGCAAAGGCAGCCTAAGCCCAGCAGAAGAAGAGAAATAATAAAGATCAGAGCAGAAATAAACAATATAGAAACTAAAAAAACTGTAGAGCAGATCAACGAAACCAAGAGTTGGTTTTTTGAAAAAATAAACAAAATTGACAAACCTCTAGCCAGGCTTCTCAAAAAGAAAAGGGAGATGACCCAAATAGATAAAATCATGAATGAAAATGGAATTATTACAACCAATCCCTCAGAGATACAAACAATTATCAGGGAATACTATGAAAACTTATATGCCAACAAATTGGACAACCTGGAAGAAATGGACAAATTCCTGAACACCCACACTCTTCCAAAACTCAATCAGGAGGAAATAGAAAGCTTGAACAGACCCATAACCAGCGAAGAAATTGAATCGGTTATCAAAAATCTCCCAACAAATAAGAGTCCAGGACCAGATGGCTTCCCAGGGGAGTTCTACCAGACGTTTAAAGCAGAGATAATACCTATCCTTCTCAAGCTATTCCAAGAAATAGAAAGGGAAGGAAAACTTCCAGACTCATTCTATGAAGCCAGTATTACTTTGATTCCTAAACCAGACAGAGACCCAGTAAAAAAAGAGAACTACAGGCCAATATCCCTGATGAATATGGATGCAAAAATTCTCAATAAGATACTAGCAAATCGAATTCAACGGCATATAAAAAGAATTATTCACCATGATCAAGTGGGATTCATTCCTGGGATGCAGGGCTGGTTCAACATTCGCAAATCAATCAACGTGATACATCACATTAACAAAAAAAGAGAGAAGAACCATATGATCCTGTCAATCGATGCAGAAAAGGCCTTCGACAAAATCCAGCACCCTTTCTTAATAAAAACCCTTGAGAAAGTCGGGATAGAAGGAACATACTTAAAGATCATAAAAGCCATTTATGAAAAGCCCACAGCTAACATCATCCTCAACGGGGAAAAACTGAAAGCTTTTTCCCTGAGATCAGGAACACGACAAGGATGCCCACTCTCACCGCTGCTGTTTAACATAGTGCTGGAAGTTCTAGCATCAGCAATCAGACAACAAAAGGAAATCAAAGGCATCAAAATTGGCAAAGATGAAGTCAAGCTTTCGCTTTTTGCAGATGACATGATATTATACATGGAAAATCCGATAGACTCCACCAAAAGTCTGCTAGAACTGATACAGGAATTCAGCAAAGTTGCAGGATACAAAATCAATGTACAGAAATCAGTTGCATTCTTATACACTAACAATGAAGCAACAGAAAGACAAATAAAGAAACGGATCCCATTCACAATTGCACCAAGAAGCATAAAATACCTAGGAATAAATCTAACCAAAGATGTAAAGGATCTGTATGCTGAAAACTATAGAAAGCTTATGAAGGAAATTGAAGAAGATTTAAAGAAATGGAAAGACATTCCCTGCTCATGGATTGGAAAAATAAATATTGTCAAAATGTCAATACTACCCAAACCTATCTACACATTCAATGCAATCCCAATCAAAATTGCACCAGCATTCTTCTCGAAACTAGAACAAGCCATCCTAAAATTCATATGGAACCACAAAAGGCCCCGAATAGCCAAAGGAATTTTGAAGAAGAAGACCAAAGCAGGAGGCATCACAATCCCAGACTTTAGCCTCTACTACAAAGCTGTCATCATCAAGACAGCATGGTATTGGCACCAAAACAGACACATAGACCAATGGAATAGAATAGAAACCCCAGAACTAGACCCACAAACGTATGGCCAACTCATCTTTGACAAAGCAGGAAAGAACATCCAATGGAAAAAAGACAGCCTCTTTAACAAATGGTGCTGGGAGAACTGGACAGCAACATGCAGAAGGTTGAAACTAGACCACTTTCTCACACCATTCACAAAAATAAACTCAAAATGGATAAAGGACCTAAATGTGAGACAGGAAACCATCAAAACCTTAGAGGAGAAAGCAGGAAAAGACCTCTCTGACCTCAGCCGTAGCAATCTCTTACTCGACACATCCCCAAAGGCAAGGGAATTAAAAGCAAAAGTGAATTACTGGGACCTTATGAAGATAAAAAGCTTCTGCACAGCAAAGGAAACAACCAACAAAACTAAAAGGCAACCAACAGAATGGGAAAAGATATTCGCAAATGACATATTGGACAAAGGGCTAGTATCCAAAATCTATAAAGAGCTCACCAAACTCCACACCCGAAAAACAAATAACCCAGTGAAGAAATGGGCAGAAAACATGAATAGACACTTGTCTAAAGAAGACATCCGGATGGCCAACAGGCACATGAAAAGATGTTCAGCGTCGCTCCTTATCAGGGAAATACAAATCAAAACCACACTCAGGTATCACCTCACGCCAGTCAGAGTGGCCAAAATGAACAAATCAGGAGACTATAGATGCTGGAGAGGATGTGGAGAAACGGGAACCCTCTTGCACTGTTGGTGGGAATGCAAATTGGTGCAGCCGCTCTGGAAAGCAGTGTGGAGGTTCCTCAGAAAATTAAAAATAGACCTACCCTATGACCCAGCAATAGCACTGCTAGGAATTTATCCAAGGGATACAGGAGCACTGATGCATAGGACCACGTGTACCCCAATGTTCATAGCAGCACTCTCAACAATAGCCAAATTATGGAAAGAGCCTATGTCCATCAACTGATGAATGGATAAAGAAATTGTGGTTTATATACACAATGGAATATTACGTGGCAATGAGAAAAAATGAAATATGGCCTTTTGTAGCAACGTGGATGGAACTGGAGAGTGTGATGCTAAGTGAAATAAGCCATACAGAGAAAGACAGATACCATATGGTTTCACTCTTATGTGGATCCTGAGAAACTTAACAGGAACCCATGGGGGAGGGGAAGGAAAAAAAAAAAGAGGTTAGAATGGGAGAGAGCCAAAGCATAAGAGACTGTTAAAAACTGAGAACAAACTGAGGGTTGATGGGGGGTGGGAGGGAGGAGAGGGTGGGTGATGGGTATTGAGGAGGGCACCTTTTGGGATGAGCAGTGGGTGTTGTATGGAAACCAATTTGTCAATAAATTTCAGAAAAAATAAATAAATAAACATTAAAAAAAAAAAAAAAAAAAGAACCTGGCCATTGCTCAGCAAGACTCTCCCCCAGAGTTGGCACCGGTCCCAGCCTCAGGGGTCTCTCAAGTGTCTGGGGTTTTGAAACACAGCCCCATCTGAGATAAACTCTAGAGGGAGGTGCCACCTGGCAGGTGGACATCTTGGACACAGACCGGGTAGGGACAGAGAGTCGAGGAAAGCCTGAGACAAAGGAGGGGTGCTTGATTGTGTCAGTGAAAGCACAAAGTTCCAATGCCAGAGACTAGGGAGCTGGGCGAAGCCACCTCTCCCTTGCACGCACATGCTCACCACACTGATCCATCCCAGCAAGCTAAGCAGCGCCACCTAGTGGAGAACAGACTGTTACACCAAGCCCCACCCAACTGCGCTTCCAGGCACGTCTCCTAGAAGACCAGCACAAGTCACTCCACCTGTTTAGTGTACGGACTAAAGAAGACTTCATAGTTCCAGTTCTAGGGGAAACTGGATATAACTTCATTCAGGTTTCATTCCACCTGATGGTTCATTTATTTCTTCATTTTCTTTCCTTCTGTTTTGCTTAAATTGTTTTCTGTTTTTCCTCTTTCTTGGATACAGAAAGAGAAAATTTTATTTTTATTTTTTATACCTTATTCTTTTTTTTTTTAATTTTTTTTTTCAACGTTTATTTATTTTTGGGACAGAGAGAGACAGAGCATGAACGGGGAGGGGCAGAGAGAGAGGGAGACACAGAATCGGAATCAGGCTCCAGGCTCTGAGCCATCAGCCCAGAGCCTGACGCGGGGCTCGAACTCC
Organism: Prionailurus bengalensis; assembly: GCF_016509475.1. Taxonomy (NCBI): domain Eukaryota; kingdom Metazoa; phylum Chordata; class Mammalia; order Carnivora; family Felidae; genus Prionailurus; species Prionailurus bengalensis. The sequence goes on from NC_057347.1 coordinate 44,555,688, forward strand.
CGGACCGCGAGATCGTGACCTGGCTGAAGTCGGACGCTTAACCGACTGCGCCACCCAGGCGCCCCTATACCTTATTCTTTATTTTTAAAAATACTTTCTTCTATTTCATTTTCTTTAATTTTATTCTATTATATAAATTTTCTTACCTTTTTTTCCCTTTTTCTTCCCCTTTCTTGCCTCTATTCTATCAAGCTTCTTTTAAGAAGCAGACCAAAACACATATAGGATCTAGCTTCCTTCATTTGATATTTTGTCTTCATTTTTTTTTCTAATTTTTATTTTTTATTTAATTAATTTTTCTTCCTCTAAAATGACAAAGCGAAGGAATTCACCCCAAAAGAAAGAACAAGAAGAAATGACAGCCAAGGGCTTAATCAACACAGATATAAGCCAGATGTCTGATGTAGAATTTAGAACCATGATAATAAAAACACTAGCTGGTGTTGAAAAAGTAGAGAATCCCTTTCTGCAGAGATAAAAGAAGTAAAATCTAGTCAGGACATAATTAAAAATGCTATAACTGAGATGCAATCTCAAATGGATGCCACAGCGGCAAAAATGGATGAAGCGGAGAAGCAAATAGCGATATAGAAGACAAAATTATGGAGAATAATGAAGCAGAAAAAAAAGAGAGAAATATAGGCAAAAGAGCATGATACAAGACTTAGAGAACTCAGTGACTTATTAAAAAGGAATAACATCTGAATCATAGGAGTCCCAGAAGATGAAAAGAGGGGAAAGGGGCAGAAGGTTTATGTGAGCAAATTATAGCAGAAAACTTTCCTAATCTGGGGAAGGACACAGACATCAAGATCCAAGAAGCACAGAAAACTCCCATTAGATTCAACAAAAACAGACCATCAACAAAGCATGTCATAGTAAAATTCACAAAATACACAGACAAGGAAAGAATTGTGAAAGCAGCAAGGGGGAAAAAAGTCGTAGATCTATAAGGGAAGACAGATCAGATTCACAGCAGACCTATCCACAGAAAATTGGCAGGCAAGAAAGGAGTGCCAGTATATATTCAACATGCTGAATAGGAAAAATACGCAGCAAAGAATTATTTATCCAGCAAGGCTGTCATTCAAAATAGAAGGAGAGAGAAAGGGTTTCCCAGACAAACATAACTAAAGGAGTTTGTGACCACTAAACCAGCCCTGCAAGAAATTTTAAGGGGGCTCTTTGGAGAAAAGATAAAACAAAAAAAAAGACCAAAAGCAACAAAGAATGGAAAGGACCAGAGATTATCCCCAGAAACACCAACTCTACAGGCAGCACGATGGCTCTAAATTCATATCTTTCAGTACTCACTCTAAATATCAATGGACTAAACACTCCAATCAAAAGACATAGGGTATCAGAATGTATAAGAAAAAAGATCCTTCTATATGCTGTTTATAAGAGACTCATTTTAGACCTAAACACACTGACAGATTGAAAGTAAGGGAATGGAGAACCATCTATCATGCTAATGGTCATCAAAAGAAAGTTGGAGTAGACATACTTATATCAGACAAACTAGATTTTAAAGTAAACGCCATAACAAGAGATGAAGAAGGTCATTATATCGTAATTAAGGAGTCTGTCCACCAAGAAGATCTAACAGTTGTAAATATTTGTGTCACCAATGTTTCCACCCAAATATGTAAATCAATCACAAACATAAATTCATTGATAATAATACCGTAATAGTAAGAGACTTCAACACCCCACTCACAACAATGGACATATCACATCAGCAGAAAATCAACAAGGAACCAATGGCTTTGAATGACACACTGGACTGAATGGACTTAACAGATATATTCAGAACTCTTCATCCTAAAGCAGCAGAATACACATTCTTCTCGAGTGCACATGGATCATTTTCCAGAGTAGATCACATGCTGGGACACAAATCAGCCCTCAATGAGTACAGAAAGATCAAAATCATACCTTGCATGATTTCACACCACAATGCTATGAAATTCAGAATCAACTAAAAGAAAAAATTTGGAAAGACCATGAATACTTGGAGTTAAAGAACATCCTACTAAAGAATGAATGGGTTAACCAGGAATTTAAAGAGGAAATTAAAAAGTACATGGAAGCCGATGAAAATGAAAACACGACAGTCTAAAACCTCTGGGATGGAGCAAAGGCAGACACTCGAGGGAAATATATGGCAATCCAGGCCTTCCTAAAGAAGGAAGGCAGGTCTCAAATGCACAACCTAACGTTACACCTAAAAGAGCTGGGAAAAGAACAGCAAAAACAAACAAACAAAAACAAAAACAAAAAAATGGAAAAAAAAACCCTAAACCAGCAGAAAAAGGGAGATAATAAATATTAGAGCAGAAATCAATGATACTGAAATAGAAAAAAACAGTAGAACAGATCAATGAAACCAGGAGGTGGTTCTTTAAAAGAATTAACAAAATGGATAAAACTCTAGCCAGACTGATCAAAAAGAAAAAGGAAAGGACCCAAATAAATTAAATCATGAATGAAAGAGAAGAGACCACAACCAACACTGCAGAACTACAAGCAATAGTAAGAATATCATGAGCAATTACATGCCAACAATTTGGGCAATATGGAAGAAATGGACAAATTCCTAGAAACAAATAAACTACCAAAACTGAAGCAGGAAGAAAAGGAAATTTGAACAGACCCATAATTGGTAAAGAAATTGAATCAGTAATCAAAAATCTCCCAAAAAACAGGAGTCCAGAGCTGGATGGCTTTCCAGGGGAAACATTTAAAGAAGAGTTAACACCTATTCCTTTGAAGCTGTTCCAAAAAAAAAAAAAAAAAAAATGGAAGGGAAACTTCCAAACTCATTCTATGAGGCCGTCATTACCTTGATTTCAAAACCAGGCAAAGCCCCCACTAAAAAAAGAACTACAGACCAATTTCCCTGATGAACATGGATGCAAAAATTCTCAACAAGATACTAGCCAACCAGATCCAACAATACATTAAAAGAGTTATTCATCACAATCAAGTGGGATTTATACCTGGGATACAGGACTGGTTCAATATCCACAAATCAATGTGATACATCACATTAATAAATAAAAGGATAAGAACCACATGATCCTCTCAATAGATGCAAAGAAAGCATTTGACAAAATACAGCATCCTTTCTTGATAAAAAACCCTAAAGGAAGTAGGGATAGAAGGATCATACCTCAAGATCATAAAAGCCATATATGAGAGATCCACTGACAATATCATCCTCAATGGAGAAAAACTGAGAGCTTTCCCCCTAAGGTCAGCAACACGACAGGGGTGTCCACTCTCACCACTATTATTCAACATAGTATTGGAAGTCATAGCCTCAGCAATCAGAAAACATGAAGAAATAAAAGCATCCAAATCAGCAAGGAGGAAGTAAAACTTTCACTCTTCAAAGATGACATGATACTCTATGTGGAAAACCCAAAAGATTTCCCCCAAAAACTGCTAGAACTGACCCATGAATTCAGCAAAGTCGCAGGATATAACATCAATGCACAGAAATCACTTGCATTTCACTACACAATAATGAAGCAGCAGAAAGAGAAATCAAGAAATCGATCCCACTTACAGTTGCACCAAAAACCATAAAATACGGAAGAATAAACCTAACCAAGGATGTGAAAAATCCATACGCTGAAAACTATAGGAAGCTTATGAAAGAAATTGAAGAAAACACACACACAAAAGGAAAAATATCCATGCTCCTGGATTGGAAGAAAAAATATTGTTAAAATGTTGATACTACCCAAAGCAATGTACATATTCAGTGCAATCCCTATCAAAATAACAACCAGCATGCTTCACAGAGCTAGAACAAACAATCCTAAAATTTGTATGGAACCAGATAAGACCCCAAATAGCCAAAGCAATCCTGAAAAAGAAAACCAAAGCTGGAGGCATCACAATTCCAGACTTCAAGCTGTATTACAAACATGTAATCATCAAGACAGTATGGTATTGGCGCAAAAACAGACACATAGATCAATGGAACAGAATAGAGAACCCAGAAATGGACCCACAAACGTATGGCCAACTGATCTTTGACAAGGCAGGAAAGAATATCCAATGGGATAAAGACAATGTTTTTAGCAAATGGTGTTAGGAAACCTGGACAGCGACATTCAGAAGAAAAAACCTGGAGCACTTTCTTACACCGCACACAAAAATAAACTCAAAATGGACGAAAGACAGGAAGCCATCAAAATCCTAGAGGAGAAAGCAGGAAAAAAACCTCTTTGACCTCAGCTACAGCAACTTCTTACTTGACATGTCTCCAGAGGCAAGGGAAACAAAAGCAAAAATGAACTATTGGGACCTCATTAAGCACGGCAAGGAAAACAGCACAACTAAAAGGCAACTGACGGAATGGGAGAAGATATTTGCAAACGACATATCAGATAAAGAGTTAGTATCCAAAATCTACAAAGAACTTATCAAACTCAACACCCAAAAAATAAATAATCCAGTGAAAAAATAGACAAAAGACATGAATAGACATTTTTCCAAAGAAGACATCCAGATGGCTAACAGGCTTAAAAAGATACTCAGCGTCACTCATAATCAGGGAAATACAAATCAAAACCACTATGAGATACTACCTCACACCTGTCAGAATGGCTAAAATTAACAACTCAGGCAATGACAGATGTTGGTGAGGATGTGGAAAAAGAGGAACCCTTTTGCACTGCTGGTGGGAGTGCCAACCAGTGCAGGCATTCTGGAAAACAGTATGGAGTTTCCTCAAAAAAAAAGAAAAATGGAACTACCCTACAGCTGAGCAATTGCACTACTAGGTATTTATCCAAAGGATACAGGAATGCTTTTCGAAGGGACACATACACCCCAGTGTTTATAGCAGTGCTATCAACAATAGTCAAAGTATGGAAAGAGCCCAAATATCCATCGACACATAAATGAATAAAGAAGATGTAGTACGTGTGTGTGTGTGTGTGTGTGTGTGTGTGTGTGTGTAATGGAGTGTTACTCAGTGATCAAAAAAGAATGAAATCTTGTCATTGCCATTTGCAATAATGTGGATGGAACTAGAGTGTATTATGCTAAGTGAAATTAGAGAAAGACAAATATCATATGACTTCTCTCATATGTGGAATTTAAGATAGAAAACAGATGAACACAAGAGAAGGGAAGCAAAAATAATATAAAAACAAGGAGGGGGACAAACTATAAGAGACTCTTAAATACAGAGAACAAACTGAGAGTTGGTGGAGGAGTTGTGGGTGGAAGGATGGGCTAATTGGGCCAGGGACATTAAGGCAGACACTTGTTGGGATGAGCATTAGGTGTTATATGTAGGGGATGAATCCCTGGAATCTACTCCTGAAATTATTATTGCACTATACATTGACTAACTTGGATGTAAATTTTTAAAAAATTAATCAATTTTAAAAATGAAAACAAATACGATTAAATACTTAACCAGAAAAAAAGAAAATTGAATCAGACCATAATCCATATTCAAATTCTAAATAAATGTTGATAAAATATTAATCTTTGTTTATAGATTTATGACTGCTATAATATTATTCATAAACTATACCTTTTGATGTCCCGTTTATATCTGTTTAATGATTTGACTTTAAGTTATACTTTGATATTAATAACTGATGGTACTGGTTTCTTTTTGCTTGTATATATGCCTCATATATCTTTGCCCATTCCTCTGTTTTCAATATTCTTATCATTTGGTTGAAATATATTTTGCGAAATCATCATATAGCTGGGTTTTTAAGGAACCCATCTGACAATCGTTCCTTTTTTAATTTTTTTTATTTAAAAAAATTTTTTAAGTTTATTCATTCTTGAGAGAGAGAACAAGTATGGGAGGGGCTGAGAGAAAGGGAGACACAGAATCCGAAGCTGGCTTCAGGCTCTGAGCTGTCAGCACAGAGCCTGATGCGGGACTCGAACTCACGAACTGCCAAGATCATGACCTGAGCCGAAGTCAGACACTTAACCAAGCCACCCAGGTGCCCCTATCATTCCTTTTTTTTTTTTTTTAATTTTTTTGTAATGTTTATTTATTTTTGACAGAGAGAGAGAGAGAGAGACACGGAGCATGAGCGGGGGAGGGGCAGAGAGAGAGGGAGACACAGAATCTGAAACAGGCTCCAGGCTCTGAGCGGTCAGCACAGAGCCCCAGGAGGGGCTCCAACTCACAGACCGCGAAATCATGACCTGAGCCGAAGTTGGACGCTCAACCGACTGAGCCACCCAGGTGCCCCTATCGTTCCTTTTTTAATGAGAAATTTCAGTTTGCTCCGATTTGGTGTAATACTGGATATATTTAATTTTATTTATTTAATCTTATGTTTATTATTTACTTTCTGTTGTTTTTTTTTCTTTTTTCTTATGCTTATTATCACTGGTTTGTTCAAGTTGTCATTCATTATGTTTTCTTCCTAATTAATTCTGAAGTTTCAGAGGAGGGTCACATTTCATCAAGTCTTACATTTCTTTTCCTCCCATTCACTGTCATACTTACATATAATAACTATTACTGGCAATAAAATACTACTTTATTCTCCATCAAGATAGCCTTTCTGATCAGGGCGCCTGGGTGGCGCAGTCGGTTAAGTGTCCGACTTCAGCCAGGTCACGATCTCGCGGCCCGTGAGTTCGAGCCCCGCGTCGGGCTCTGGGCTGATGGCTCGGAGCCTGGAGCCTGTTTCCGATTCTGTGTCTCCCTCTCTCTCTGCCCCTCCCCCGTTCATGCTCTGTCTCTCTCTGTCCCGAAAATAAATTAAAAAAGAAAAAACGTTGAAAAAAAAATTTAAAAGAAGATAGCCTTTCCGATCAAATATTTCATTTCACTTTTATCCCTTCCCTCTCACCCCCCACACAATCACAATACGGGCAAACTTTTAGAAGACTCTTATTCCTCCTACCATTTCCCCCACTCCCCACCATGAGACCTTGGGAATGTCTTTTACTTCCCCAACCATACAGTTTTAACTCCCACAAACAAACAACTCATAAAATTTCTCTTAGGGGTGTCTGGGTGGCTCATTCAGTTAAGCATCCAACTTTTGATTTCTCCTCAGGTCATGATCTCACAGTTGTGAGATTGAGCCCTGCATTGGGCTCTGTACTGAGCACAGAGCCTTCTTAAGATTCTCTTCCTCTCCCTCTGCCCCTTCTCTGCTTGCTCTGTGTGTGTGTGTGTGTGTGTGTGTGTGTTTCTCTCTCTCTCAATAATAAAAAAAAAACTATCTTAAATAATTTCCTTTCTATTTCAAGATTCTTTATTTAACACTTAATATTACATATTCCATAAAAGATTACTTTCAAACTTCTAGAAAAGAAGGAAGCATCTGTTTTGACATCTCTGTATTTCTACCACCTCAGGAGCATACATGTTTCTGCCCACCTATCTTCTTCCTTCGTGCTCTTTTAGGAGTCAGAGGAATTGGAATGCCCTCATGCTGGCCTCTACTGATCTTCACCAGGGTCTTCAGGATTCTAAATGCCAAGCTTTTCCCCAGATCTATTACTTTCTAGTTCTCTTCGTGCACTCTGACACCTCTCTGGTGCTTCCCTAGTTGAGAGGGGAAAGAATCCCATGCCCATTCTTCTTCCAGGACACAACCAGAACTGAAGGTTTGACATAGCCCTGGCAGCCTAGAGAGACCAGCAGCATTTGAATTTCAAAGGCAGACAGCTTTGAGGTGGTAGTTAAAGGGATATGAGCCATGTTCCAGTCTCCATGTTCACAGAAGCCCTTCCAAAATTTTTATTAAAGTAAATACAAAAGAGTAAGAATAACATTATAAATAAAGGAAAATGATCAACTTCAGTTTAAAAAAATTCCCTTGTCACACAGATGTTTTAAATCTTACTAGTAGATTCCTCCTCTGCTGAGAGGAACTTGGAATATTTTAATGGAACAGAATTCCCCCCCAATTAGACGGCCTATGGCAGAGAGCCCTTTCATCTTGGGTCAGAATTTTCCCAGTAATAAGCCAGATGGGCAAAGGAAAGGATGAACAGAAAACCACAGTGACCCATGTACAAAGCCAGGCCAAAAGTTGTAATCCTCTCCAAGGATCCCATCTCTTTTTCATGACAGACTTGATTACTTGTAATGACCCAGGTAAACCAGCACACATTTTCCATTTTGCCCTGACCTGTAGTTGGTATTGACGCAGAAGTTATTAGTGGCTAAGAATACTTTAAGAGACAAAGAATAAGGTCCAAAAATTCTCACCACAGAATTAGCAACATTAATGGTAATTGATACACTTTTCTGGTTATTCTTTGAGTATTTTGTAGGCACTCAAAAACAAGTTTGTTGAATTCATGAATAACTACATGTTACACCGTGTTTCCTATAACACTAGGTTATAGCTAGATTTTCTCATCAACATGGAGTATTATTTTACTGTGGGGAAAAAAGCACTTTTCAGAAACTAAATGACGGGAATTAGCCACTTTTCTTCCCTGAGCATAATATATTGGAAATATTGGAGTATTACTTGTTTCAGGAAATAAGTGTGCTTATTATCATTCAAGCTGACATCTTTCTTCTTCTACCTTCTTTTTTTTTAATGTTTATTTATTTTTGAGAGAGAGATGGAGAGACAGAGCATGAGACAGGGAGGGACAGAGAGAGAGGGAACCACAGAATCCGAAGCAGGCTCCAGGCTCTGAGCTATCAGCACAGAGCCTGATGCAGGATTCGAACTCATGAACCGTGAGATCATGACCTGTGCCAAAGTCAGCTGCTCAATCAACTGAGCCATCCAGGTGCCCCTCTTCGTCTACCTTCTTATGAAGGGTGTAGCAAAGGCTAAGTTTTAGTGTGTGTGCGCTTGTGTGTGATGTGCACGTGCGTGTGTGTGTGTATGTGTAACCAGTTTTTATATTTTTTATATTGAGGTATAACTGGCATATAACATTACATTCAGGCATAATGATTCAATATTTGTATATATTGCAAAATGATTACCATACTAAGTCTAGTTAACATCCATCATAATATATAGTTACAAATATTTTTTGTTTTGATGAGAACTTTTAAGATCTCTCAGGGTGCCTGGGTGGCTCAGGCGATTGAGCATCCTACTCTGGATTTCAGCTCAGGTCACAATCCCAGGATATTGGGATTGAGCCCCGCATCAGGCTCCATACTGAGCTTGGAGCCTGCTTGGGATTCTTTCTCTCTCTCTCTCTCTCTCTCTCTCTCTGCCCTTCTCCCCTGCATGCTCTCTCTTTGTCTCTCTCTCTCTCTCTCAAAGGAAAAAAAACATTAAAAAAATTAAGATCTACTCTCTTAGCAACTTTCAAATATTAATATTTCAGTATTAAGTATAGTCATCATACGGTGTATTACAACCCCATGACTTATTTTGTAACTAAAAGTGTGTACCTGCAAAAGGTTAAATTTTCTAAAGCAAATAAATACTGCTAAGTTTTTCTGCTCTATGCAACACATTTTCCTGGTCTCATTGTCATGTTTCTATCCAATTTATTCCTTGCCTTACAGTTAAAGGCAAGGTTGATCTGGAAAAGCTGATGAATGAAGTGAAATCTTTTTCGGGTGAGTAAGACATTACTTAAGCATTTTTAATTAAATTCTAACCCTATGTTATATTTTGCATAGTGTTTTCCCAATATTATATCATAAATTTATTAATGTTGATATTTTACATATTTTCATGAAGTATTTCCATTCAACTTTACTTTTGCCTTTGACTTTGAATTATCTAGCATTTGGCTACAAAAGAAAATGGTGATATTTAAGTAATAATGATATTTTTTTGTAGTTTCTGCCAGTATTATATTGATCCTAACCAGTGTTTAAATCAGAGGTTTAACAAACGGGCCACCCATGAATTGAATCCAGTCTGCAGTCAAGTTTTGTAAGATAAGGCAACACTGGCCCTACATTTCCTCACCACAATAACTGATGTATTTTCTCTTGGGACAAGGCATTTGCTAGTTTCACTCATTCCTTCTTTGTCTAGGCTCCTATAAGCTTTTCTTTTAATTTTTTTTTTCAACGTTTATTTATTTTTGGGACAGAGAGAGACAGAGCATGAACCGGGGAGGGGCAGAGAGAGAGGGAGACACAGAGTCGGAAACAGGCTCCAGGCTCTGAGCCATCAGCCCAGAGCCTGACGCGGGGCGCGAACTCACGGACCGCGAGATCGTGACCTGGCTGAAGTCGGACGCTTAACCGACGGCGCCACCCAGGCGCCCCAACTCCTATAAGCTTTTGAGTTAATGAGTACTGGCTTGAGTAGCCAAATATAGGTAGGCACAGAATATAGGAAGATGAATAAGTTTAGAAAATCTTCTGCTTTAAATAATAATCACATGATTCAACATTAAAAAGAGAAAAACAGATTAAATATCCTAAATTACTGGCCAATTATATAACCTGATTTTCTTCTATGGTGTCTTGCCATTAGTCTTCGGAGGCCACTCTGTCTTTATGAAGAATCAAGGAATAAGTTTTGCCTCATTATTCTTAAACACTATTAGAATATATGAGAATATGAAAGTGAGGATGGTATTCTTATAAGTCAGCCTTTTCATTATTTTGGATCATTATAATGTCCTAAAATTTCCATGTGTCAACAATCCGTTTTTCTTTCAAAGGAGACAAAGTTGATGCCAATAGACTTGAAAGTGTTTTCGAAAACTTGGGGATTAAGCTCACATCTAATGAACATTTGAACTTGCTGAAGACACTGCCACTTGATGGTGAGTCTTATGGGTGCTATTTTGGTGTTTTAGAAAGACTAGTTTTGTAGAAGTATATGAAAAATTACAAAATAAACTAAAAATGCTTGAAAACTGTTAAAAAGCTAATGCAAATACACAGAAAAATCTCACCACTTGGATTTTTATTTAAAAATCATCTGTCTAAAAATAAAAAATAAAATAAAATAAATGAACAAATAAAAAAAAATAAAAATCATCTGTCTAAGCCTTTTCAGTTATAAGTTGCTATCAAAGGAAAAATTCATTACTCAGCCCTCAGGTTACTGATCAGCTGGATTTGTAAAAAAAAAAAAAAAAAAGCATTTAAAAAAAAAGAAAAAAGAGAGAGAGGGAGGTGTCCAGTTTTCCCAGCACCAACTAATAATGTAGTTGTGTGTTTCTGCAGCTTCGAATATATAGTTTATCAATAAGTGGGTAATACGGTACATTGAGAAAAGGCCATAGTTCTTAACTACACCAAAAAAATTTCATAAAAAATGCTTTTAATCCTCTAACCCAAAGATAATCATTATTAATATTTTCATACATTTCCTTCTAGTGCACAGTAGATACTAGATTGATAGATAATATTTATGTGTTATTAATTTATTTATAACTGTTATGTCTTCACAATGGTAGCGTGTGTATTTATCATAGAAATCTTGATAGTGTAGATAAGTGAAAATAAAACCTCTCTATTCCCAACTCAAAGTGATAGCTACTGTGAAAAATGAGATGTATATTTTACAGTTTTCCATCTTTGAATAGATGTCCTTTTTTTATTTGACAGCCTTGTGGATAAATCTTTGTAAGCATTCTGAAATCTTTTGAGATGAAATTCCTTTAAGTAGACTTACAGAATGGAAGATATTTTGTCTTCTCACTTGCCTTCCAGAATATTTATAATTTGAACTCCCACAAACAGTATTTGAGGATGTTATTGTCCCTACATTCTCAATACAGAACAACAACAACACAAAAGAGTATCTCATGATTATGATTTCCAATTTACTCCTTTACCCCTGAGAGCAAACATTTTGGTATATCTATTTATCTGTTTGTAATTTGAAATGTTCCTTACTCAAAGATTTATAAACTCTTTCTTTCTGACTCTGTTTTCAAAATACCCATTTTTTATAGCTGATGGAAAAGTGTATAAGAAAAGGTTGATGAAGGGCATAAAGTCTCTCAAACGTGAGTAAGAAGCACTGTGAAAAGACGGAATCTGAAACCTTTAGTTGTATTGTTAAAATAGGAATCATCCTTTCCTATATAATTGTGTCTTTATTTATGTTTCTTTAGTAGATCTGCATTTTATCAGGTAAACCAAGTAGTTTCCTGCACTAATACTTTACAGAAAGTGTTAAACTGTCTGGGATCTTCCTACC